>NW_025059764.1:0-5574 GCF_019279795.1 Protopterus annectens
TACTCTGGATTTAAGTATCTTTGCTTTTTTTCACTGAAAATAGCTTCTGCTGCTTACTTTAAACCAGCCTGAACTGTTTTTACTGATTACTGCATTTATTTTAAAATTGCACTAAAGTTACATTTAGTAATTTAGTCGAAAGTTTGCTTGTTTGTTCGTTTAATTGAACTGTGGAGGCTGCCCACTAAAGTGTGCTAGGCTGTGTAACTAATTTATCACTGTCTCTGCACTTTCTGTGTATTTCTGCAAAAACAAAACAAAAAATAATCCTTGTTTTCCGCCTTTTCGACTAGTTTAGAGCAGTATACAGGCATTGCTGTATTCTGGGCTGTGTCAGTTCCTGTGTTGTCCATTACCTTACTTGGATAAAAGGAAGTTTCTTTGCTCACCAGTGGGAGTGGGGAGCCTTGAGCAGCCTACCTATCCTTGGGGGAAGTGACCTTAGCACAAGAAGCTGTTAGTAATTGGTTGTTTGGGACCATTCCTAGCTCTTTTGTAGTTCACTGCTTAAAATCTGCCTTTGCATTTTGTGGGTCGCGATAGAGCAGCGCCGGTTAAACAAGGTTAAACAAGGTTAAACTTTTCTGGCTCCGCCAAGTCTGCTCTTCAATTTTTCCCTTAGAACTGTTCTACTTGCAATCTAAACAGCCTATACTCTATCTGAAAAGCTCAGCACTTGCTCCTAAAGCATTTTGTATACAGGTAAAGCACTCTTAAACAAACGAAAAGTACTTCATTCACCTAAATTCTGTTGAGTACCCATTTCCCTATAGGTCCTTTCTGACTCAGTTACACAGCAATCTTTATTTCTAGCATGTCGAAGGGTCAGTTGCTAGCGCCTCTCCTGTTCAGCTGGTGAATCTGAATCTTGAGGCAATGTTACAATTGCCTCATGTACACAGACAACCCTCTCCTCCTCCCAACAAATACAAATATATGCGAGAGATGCAACTATATAGCCAAACTGGAGGCTGAGCTCTCTCAATTCAGTACTGGCAAGACCAGTCAGGAGGAGAAGGTAACCACGCACACCACAAACCCAGTCTCACATAGAACTATCACAACTGCAAACCAAACACATAAACACACAAAAACATACTGGAGGCGCTGATTAAAATCTACCAAAACAACAGAGGCCTCCAAAGCAGACACCAAGCAACCACCACCTCAAGACATAGCAAATGCAACACATAGTTCACAAAGTCAGTGTGCTAAACAGTCACAGCCCTTAAGGCCAAACAACATGCCAGACACACTTGTAATAGGTGACTCCATAGTCAGGCACACTGACGTCCCGCTCACCAGACTGAACAAGGAGAGGGTCACAGTAAGCTGCCTGTCGGGAGCTAGAATCCGCCACATAACACAAGCACTTAGGTCACTCCACAGCAAGTACAAATATGACTCAGTCATTGTACATGCAGGTGTAAACGACCTGAGATGTACCTCCCTGGACTACATGAACAGCGACACAGAGGAGTTCTCTGATTATGTAGCCCAGGCCGGTATGACCCTGACCCTGAGCAGCATCTTACCCTCACCAAGAATGATGCCACAGTACAAAGACAAAATGATCAGTTTTAACAATTGGCTTAATTACTGGTGTCATTCTAAGGGGATCCAGTGTCTGTCTGCTTGGGATGACATGCTTGACAATCCACGCTGCTTTGCAAGGGATGGTTTGCACCTGTCACCCCTGGGCTTCCGGATATTGGCCAAGGCTCTTGCCACCCCCATAGTGCTTTTTTTAGGCAAGGCTCAAATGACAAACCTACCTCCCTAGAAAACACAAGTGGAAAAAAACTAAGGGTAATGCTGCTCAATGCCAGAAGTCTAAACCTCAAGATGCACGCCCTCGAAGCCCTTCTCAGTATGGAGAACATCGATGTCTGTGCAGTGACTGAAACCTGGTTCAAGGCTCCTGAGAGCACCCCAACACTATCAGGTTTTACCTCATATCATGCTTTCTGGCCCCAAAACTTGGACAGAACCACAAAAGGAGGGGGAGTATCCATTTTCATCAAAGATACCCACACCTCCAGGTTAGTGGCAACACACGAAGCATCGGAGACTATCCAGGTGCAACTAACCATAGGCAAAACTGCCTTACAGTTTGTAGCATGCTACAGACCACCCTCTCAAACTCAGGAACCCCACACAGCCTTCCTGAAGACACTGGAGAGTATGAATGTCTCCAAATACCATCATTTTGGGGGACTTCAACTACCCAAACATAGACTGGGAACATTACTCAAGCCCCAACACTCTAGCCCAAAGGTTCTTAGAATTCATAAACTCAAATGCAATGGAACAACTAGTCACCATTCCACAAGAGGAGACAATATACTAGACCTGATCATCACAAACATGGGGACAAAATGCTCCACACGGAAGTACATCCCTCTTGGTAAGATCAGACCATAAATTAATCTCACTGGAAATCCACATCCCGCCCAGCACAAAAGACCACAGTGAAGAACTTCTCAAAGCAAACTTCACATTTTAAGACTGAAGTGGTATCTTTCAAGGCCCCTGGGCCAGTGGAAACCACAACCGACTGCTGAATCCTTGCAAATGCCTTCTATGGGCACCTTCAAGAATGCATGGATCATGCAATCCCAAATAAAACCAAGACCCATTCCCCCAAAGGCAGGCAACCGGTCTGGTGGACCCCAGCCATAAACAAACTTTACAACAGAAGGGGGAAGCTACTACATGACAGAGCAAAATCCCTAAAAGGAAAGGCATCTCTGATCAGTGCCCCCAGCAAAACTCGATCCTCATAAAATCATCAAAGGCCAACTTTTGAGAAATGGCACAAGACAAATGCAGTATGCACAGCTATGTTAGAAACTGGGTTAGAGCTCACAGATATGCTCAGAGTTAGTCCAAAATGACACAAGATTGCAGGCCACTGACATTTAATTCTGGCTGAACTAGGTTTCCGTTGGGTTGTCCCTCCCCTCCCCAAAGGAAAATAACTATCCAAGCGGTGGCCTCCTAACATCTCAGATGCTTGGGTGAGGCAGCCCTCTCTAAAAGCTAAAAACACAGCATCAATGGGACCCGGATGGTGTCGGGCTGTGTGCTACATGAACTCAGAGGGAGCTAAACCCACATAAGAGGCTGCTGTTTTAATCTGGCACTACAGGATCTCGTGCCAAAGAAATTGAAATGCGGCAACAGTCAGTCCCACTTCCTAAAAGGTGCTTCTCTGGGACCCTGGAGAATTACCTTTACAGCAGCGAGCCTGGTCTGCGAAGCTATGGAGGAGATCGTGAATATAAACAAAGACATTGGGGACTTCCCAGACATTGGATCCCTACCCCGAATTTGAAGCATAAAGAGGCAGATCTGCCTTCTGAACAGTCGACTTTTGGAAACAGTCACTAAGGCCGTGAAGTGAGGTGTTCCACAGCCTACCTTGACCTTGCAAAGCCTTTGGCACATACCCCACTGGGCATCATAGACAAACTCACCAGCTTAAATGTAAACCCATATGTCACAAGATGGGTTACTAAAACTGAAACAAAGGACAGAACCCACAGGATTAGAGTTGCTGGAGCTATGTCAAGACTCCTAAAAGCCGAGTCACAAGCAGAGTGTCCCACACCAGGAGACCTCAGTCCTCGGGACCCTCTTATTCGGCATTTTATTTTTCGAGGTACAGAACCAAAACCCATACAGGAGGATTGTGGCTGACAAAGTTCATAGATGACAAAGAGAGCCTGGTGATACTCAGCAGGGCACAAACATCCTTCAGGAGGCCTCATAGAAATGGATAATTGGTGCCAGAGCCATGGCCTTAAGCTAAGCGTAAAAAATGTATAGTCATACCCTTTGGGAAAAACAAGGTACCGACAAATTACCACATGGTAATCCATTAGAAATCTGAAGAGTAATCAGGGACTACAAGGACCCAGGTTGACAGTAGCCTCTCATTTGACACTCACATTGCCAAAGTGGTTAGGAGGCCTTCTATATTACCCACCTTATCATGAAGAGGGTTTCACATCTATAGATCAAGAGGAGGTGTTTGCATACTCTTCTCTTATCAGGCCAATGATTGAGTACAATGCCCACATTTGGAATATATCTCACCCGACACCTGCAGTAGTTGGAAAGACCCCAAAGTTCCTCACCAAGAGGATAGGGTCTTAAGCTTATATGTCATATGCTGCCGACTGAAAAAACTCCAGCTCATATTCAGTGCATACGCCTACTCCAGAGGTGATCTGTGCCTGGCGATACAAGGCCATGTCAATCCTGAATTAATGGACATGCTCCACCTCAAAAATCCAAATCCATCAGAGCCACGAGAGATAAGTGACTTAAACCTCAACACAGAAATAAATGAAGAACGTGCTGGAGGGACAGATTCATAACCCAGAGGCTCCCTACACTCTGGGGCAGGTCCCAGTCCATGTTGAGCCCAGGAGCCCCTCACTGACTCTATTCAAGAAATCTGGCAGTGGACAGGAATCATTAGGTTTACCCGAGGTCATCTCTTTGTGCTACTAGACAGAGGCATGGTGGCTAAGCCCTAAAAGGCGTAGTATTCTCATCCCTGAAGGGTGGTGTAAGCCACATACACTCTGGCTAGGCTGCAATGCCCTAGGGCAGATGGCCTAATACGAACCTATGAACCTACAGAACCTATGAACCCCTGATAGGAACATTGATGGAGTCTACAGGATGGGAAGTAATAGAGTAAAGAATTGGTGGCAAGCTGGGTTGAGAACATGGTGTTGATGATTTGCAGTATGGTTTCATGCCAGATCGTGCGGTGCACCTTGATCTGTCTGGGATGAGGTAATGGTAAGGTGGTGTGAGTTGAAACATGGTGATGACTGATGATTTGCAGTATGGTTTCCTGCCAGGTAAGAGCAGTACACATTGATCGGTGATAGGATGAGGTAATGGTAAAGGGTGGTGATAGGTAGGTAGAGAACATGGTGATGATTGATGATTTGGAGTATGGCTTCCTACCAGGTAAGAGTGGTACACCTTGATCGGTCACAGGATGAGGTAATGGTAAAGGGTGGTGGCAGCTAGGTTGAGAACATAGTGATGACTGATGGTTTGCAGTATGGTTTCATGCCAGTTAGGAGCGTTACAGATTGGAATAACATTGATCGGTCACAGGATGAGGTAATGGTAAAGGGTGGTGGCAGCTAGTTTGCGAATATGGGTGATGATTGATGATTTGCAATATGGTTTCATATGGCAAATTAACAGCATTACAGTGATTACAGGATGGTTTTGGTAAAATTAGTGGCATGGAGCTGAAATATGGTGATGATTGATGATTTGCAGTATGGTTTCTTGCAAGGTAAGAGCAGTACACATTGATCAGTGACAGGATGAGGTAATGGTAAAGGGTAGTGGTAGCTAGGTTGAGAATATGGTGATGACTGATGATTTGCATACTAATGGTTTCTACCAGAGTAAGAGCAAGTACACATTGATGCGGTGATAGAGGATGAGGAAGTAATGGTAAAGGGTGGTGATAGGTTGGTTTTGGGGTAAGAGCAGTACAGATTGATGGTGAAGGTGGGTAGAAGGTGGTATAGG
>NW_025059765.1:0-5208 GCF_019279795.1 Protopterus annectens
GGGGGGGGGGGGGGTTTTTTTTTTTTTTTTTTTTTTCTATTTTGGTTTTCTGGTTTTAAAGGTTTTTTTTTTTGGATTTTTGGGGAGGTGGGGGCCAAATGCCCCCATTAAATTTCCGGGGGGTTTGGGCCCAATTTTGGGGCCTTGTTTTTAATTAAAAGGAAAACCCAGGGTCAAAACCCTTTCCTTGGAAGGGGAAAATTTGGGGTTGGACTGAATAGAGCTGGAGTTTCTTCAGTCTGGCAGCATATGACAGTTTTTGGGAAATCCTTTATCCTTTTGGTGAGGAACTTTTGGGGTCTCTCCAATTGCTGCAGGTGTCGGGTGAGATACATCCCGAATGGGGCATTGTACTCATCATTGGTCTGATAAGTGAAGAGTACAGGGAACAATGACCTCACTTGATCTGGATGTGAATCCCTTCATGATCAGGTGGGCAATGTAGAAGGTCTTTCTAACCACTTTAGCAATGTAGTGTAAAAAAAAGGCCACTGTCAACCTGGGTCCCCAGGTCCCTGATAACCTCTTCTGTGCTTAGTGGATTGCCACCTATATGGTAGCTTGGGGTTACCTTGTTTTCCCGAAGGGTATGACTATACATTTTTTGGCATTTAACTTCAGGCCATGGCTCTGGCACCAGCTATCAGTTTCCGTGAGACCCCTCTGAAGGATATCTGTGTCCGATGTACTTTCCACTATCCCAGTTTGCAGTCATCTGCAAACTTTGTAAACCATAGTCCTCCTATGTTTGCCTGTACTTCTGAAGTAGATGCCGAACAAAGGGGCCAAGGACTGAGCCCTGTGGGACACCACTTGTGACCGGCTTGGAGTCTGACATTAACTCTTACCCCGTGGGTTCTTTCCTTTTGCCAGTTTTCCACCCCTCTTTTGACATATGGGGTTTCATTTTAGCTTTTTAGTTTCTCTATAAAACCGAGTGGGGTATTGTGTAAAAATTTTTCAAGGTCAAGGTAGGCTGTATGGACTGCCTTTCCCTCATCAATGGCCTTGGTGACTGTTTGAAGAAGTCGACCAAGTTCAAAAGGCATGATCTGCCCTTGACAAAGCCAAACTGGGTCGGGTCCAATGTCTGCAAGTCCCCTATTTTTTGTTTATGAGTTCCATTATGATCCTCTCCATAGCTTTGCAGACCAGGCTTGTTAAGCTTATGGGGGGTAATTACCAGGGTCCGTGGGGCACCGCCTTTGTGGAGTGGCACCACAGTTGGCATCGGCCACTCCTTGGGGACGTATCCTGTGTTAAGGCTAAGATTAAACAGCTGCCTTATGTGGGGGTTTTGTTCCTCATTTAGTTTTTTGTGCACACAGCCGGGGACACCATCCCGGGCCCATTGATGCTGTGTTTTTTGCTTTAGAGAGCAGCTTTCACCTGTGCATTTGAGATGTCTGGGAGGCTACACTCCGCTGGGATAGTTATCTCTCCTTTTGGGGGGGAGAGGGGGGTGAAGTTTGCACTGAACCTGTCTGCCAGTATGTTGGCAATGTCTGTGGGTTCAGTGATTTTTGTATCATTTTGGACTAATTCTGAGCATATCTGGGAGTTTCCCAAAGGTTTCTAACATAACTGAAGAGAAGGCCTTATGATTGTCTTTTGAATCTATGGCAATTTTTCTCTCAAAGTTGGCCTTGGATGATTTTATGAGTGCTCGTATTTTTTTACTAATAATGATCAAGGGTGTCTTCTTTTTTATGGATTTTGCTCTATCATGTAACAGCTTTCTCCTCTTATTGTAAAGTTTGTTTATGGCTGGGGTCCACCAGACTGGACGTTTGCCCTTGGGGGAAAGAGTCTTGGTTTTATTGGGATTGCCTGATCCATGCAGTCCTGGAGGTGTTCATAGAAGGCATTTGTAAGGGCTTCCAAACTTGGGTTGTGGTTTCCACTGGCTCGGGGCCTTGAAGGATACCACACCAGTCTTGAGTAGTGTGAAGTTTGCTTTAGAAGTTCTTCACTGTGGTCTTTTTTTTTTGGGGGGGGGTATGTGAATTTCCAGTGAGATTAGTTTATGATCTGATCTCACCAATGAGGATATACTTCGGTGTGGAGCATTTTGTCCCCATGTTTTGTGATGAGATCTAGTATATTTTCTCCTCTTGTAACGGGGACTAGTTGTTCCATGGCATTTGAATTTATGAACTCCAGGAACCTTTGGGCTAGAAAGTTGGGGCTTGAGTAATGTTCCCAGTCTATATTCGGGGGTTGAAGTCACCCAATATAATGGTGTTTGGGGATACATTTATACCCTCCCGTGTCTTCAGGAAGGCTGTGTGGGGTTCCTGAGTTTGAGAGGGTGGCCTGTAGCATGCTACAAATTGTAGAGCAGTTTGCCTATGGTTATGCACCTGGATGGTTTTGGTTCTGTTGCCACCAACCTGGGGGTGTTATATTTATATATATATATATATATTTTTATATATATATATATAAAAAAAATATATAAAATATATATATATATATATATATATATATATATATATATATATATATATATATAATAAGGGTGTGTGTGTGTGTGTGTGTGTGAATTTTTATTTTATATATATATTTTTTTTTTATATTATATTTTTTTTTTGGTGTGTGGTGTGTGTGTGGGTTATATATATATATATATATTATATTTTTGGGGTGTGTTGGGGGTGTGTGTGTGTGTGTGTTGTGTGTGTGTGGGGTGTTTGGGGGGGGTTTGTTGGTTCGGTTGGGGTTAATATTTTTTTTAATAAATTCTAAATAATAAAAAAATTAATTTTTAATGGCTAATTCGTGTAGGTCCTTTTGGGAACATGTGTCTGTCTGTGAAAAAACCGGGTTAAAGGCTTGGGCAAGCCTAAGGTTTATCAAATTTAAATCCAAACACCAAGGGAATGTCCATATTCAAAAATGGTTGGGTGGCCATATGGAGACCATGGTAATTCCCAAGGCAGACGCCTAAATTTTTCTTTTACAATTCCAAACCAGGAAAGGGCCTTTAAAACTGGGGGAAAATAAACACCATCTTGGGGATTTTTTGCGGAAAATAAACCCCAAATCGAAAGCCTGGGTTATCTAAACCATGGAAACAACTTTTACAAAGAGGAAAAATTATCTTCATGGAAATGGGATCCTGTTCACACCAAAGTATTCTGGTGAGATCAGATCATAAAAATGGGGGGCCTTCCCCCCAAAAAAAAACAGAAAACTTCTCAAAATTTCACCTTCAAAAACTAGTGTGGTCCCCTTTTAAACCCCGAGCCAGTGGTAAACATTACTAAAAGCTGAATCACTTTTTGCCTTCTACACCTACAGGACTGCATGAAAACAAATAAAATTTGGGGAAAGGAAAAACCCCCAAAAAAAACCCCCAAAAAGGGTTTGGTTGGGGTTTTTTTTTTTGGAAAAAAATTTTTAAAAATTTTGTTTGTGGGTTTTTGGGTGGGGGCGGGTTTTTAAATTTAAAAATTAAAACCCAAATTTTTTGTTTTTTACCCTTTTTTAAATTTTTATGGGTTTAATCGGAAATTTTTTTTTCCCGGGGTTTTGCGGCCCAAAAAAATTTTCTTTTCTACAACCTGGGAAAAAAATTACCCTATGGCTGAATCGATCAAACTAACTGGCGGTCCACACTGAAAAAAGACCCTAAACTTCCAAGATTTCACCTTTAAAAATGGCCCTTAAGGGCCCGGAAAAGGGAAAAAAACGCCCCTCCTTCCCCCTTGGGGTGCAGGATAAACAATCCAAAAACCCAAGTTCTTAAAAGGCCCCTGGGGAAAAAATTTTACAAAAGGAGTTTTCCGAGGAAAAATTTTAAGTGCCTTTTCTATAATTAAAAACCTAGGGGATAAATATCCAGGCAAAGGAAAAAACCAGGTTTAAAAACATAATTTTGTTAACCCAGAAAACCCTTCATTTTAAAAATGTAAATCTTGAACCTAATTGCAGTTGTCAAATTCTTCTTCCAGAAAAGGTTTATAAAAAATTTTACCAAATTTAACAGGTAAGCTTCTCAAAAAAAATTGGGCAGAGGGCCTGTCCAAGAAAAGAGGTTTAAATGGGATTTTATCTTAGCCTCCCGGATGAGCATTTTGGTTAAGTTGGAGGCTCCTGATACCCGAATCCCTTTTAAAACCCCTTATGTTCCTGGGTTAATGGTTTAAAAAAGATTAATGAACTTTTTGATCCAACCCCGTTGGCTTTGTCAAAGCAGTTGTAAATTTGGATTTTGTAAAGAAAATTTGGGAAGGGAGTTGCCTAACTATTAAAGGGGGAAAAATTGGACTAAAATTTCCAGATCAATCTTTAAAAAGTTCAAATTGGTAGAACAAACCCCGTGCGAAGCTTAAGCCTGATTTAAGTGGCTGTCCCCCCTGCCCTTTTTATTTTTTCAATTTCAAGGAGGCCCGGTTTAAAATTTATGATATATAAAATTAAAATTATCATAGAAAGGTCAATGGTACTGGCCCCTGTAAATTAAATCCAAAAATGCATAGTCATACCCTTCGGGAAAAACGGTTACCTAGTACCAGTATAGTGGAATCCACTGAGAAGATCATCAGGGATCTGGGGACCCAGTTGACAGTACTTTTTTGACACTCATGTTGCTAAAGTAGTGGAAACTTCTAATTTCCACCTGATCATGAAGGGATTCACATCTAGATCAAGAGTATTTGTACTCATCACTCATTAGACCTATGATTGAGTACAATGCCCTTCGGTGTATCTGACCAGACACCTGAGCATGAAAGGCCCCAAAAGTTCCTAAAAGGATAAAGGGTCTCAAAAATATGTCTTATGCTGATAAAGAACTCCAGCTTTTCAGTCTCATACCCTTTCTCAGAGGTGACCTGTGCCTGCATATAACATGTCAAACCTGATTTGATAATATGCTTCACCTCAAAAAACTAGATCCCTCAGAACCACAAGGGGGGAGACAAAACCCTTTACACGGTTATTAATAGAGTGCTGGAGGGGCAGATTCATCACCCGAGACTCCCCATGCTGTGGCAAAATCCCCGGGACATGTGAGGCAGAGCACCCCCGGTTGTTCAAGAGGTCTTGACCAATGGATGGGGGATGGGTATAAGGGGTTACTTCAGTGTCACTGCTTGACAGAGGCACAGCAAAATAAAAATAGTTTTTTTCAAACTAAATAAAACCAAATAACTATGGGCTAGGCTTTTAAAAGTTGGGCAGATAGTATATGAACCTATGAAC
>NW_025059766.1:0-4951 GCF_019279795.1 Protopterus annectens
AGGTATTAAAAAGATTTTGTATATTAAGAAAACAGGTATTATAATTATTATATATAATAGATTTAATATCTTTAGATAGTATTATACCTAAATAAGTTATCTGACCTGAATTGGGTACATATTTAGTAAAATCACTAATGAGAATATTTTTTCGTATATATAGGTAGTATTTTAGTTTTTCTTCATTGAATATTAAACCAGAAATACTTTTAAAATTCATCATTTTATCAAATAAGACTGCATAGAAGAATTAGATCCTGCTGATGTAATTAGAACATCATCTGCAAAAGTTGAATTTTGATGTTGTATTTTCATCTATTTCAAAACCCTCTATGTCAGTACTGTTTCTAATCAAATTAGCCCAAGGCTCCATTACTAAAGTGAATAATAGTGGAGAAAGTGGACATCCTTGTTTTGTACCTTTAAGAATGGGTATTTTTGTGAAACATATGTTCCTACCTTAATATAAGCCAGCGTTCCTTTGTATAAATGCTCAATTAAATTTACAAATGCATCAGAAAAATTTGTGCATTTCAGTAAGGTAAACAGATAGTCCCAACTTACTGAATCAAATGCTAAACCCTTATATCAAGACTAATAAGTGTTAAATCTTTCTTTTTCCTATTTGCAAAATCAATTAATGTTAAAGTTCTTCTTATATTATCAAAAGTATTTCTATTTACAATGAAGCCTGTCTGATCTATATCTATAATGCGGGATGATTGTCTTCAATCTATCAGCAAAAATACTCATAAACATTTTATAATCAACATTAAGTAATGAGATGGGATATGAAGAACATCTAGTTGGATCTTTATTAGGTTTTAAAATTGGTGAAATAAATGTATATTGCCAAGATGGGGGTTATTAACTCAGTTTGGGCCAAAATAAAAACCTTATGTATTAATGAATATGTAGTTTTAGAAAGGATTTTATATATCTCTGGTATAATACCATCATTCCCCGGTGCTTTGTTTGATTTAAGCTTATTTATTTGTGTAATAACTTCTGTATATGAAATACTCTTGTCCAATAGTTTAATCTGTTGTTTATTAAGCTTTTTATTCATGTTTGTGGTTATAAACTCCTTTATTTTATCTTTAGGTTCCATGTTAATGTTGTTATGGTTAATCTTGTGAAAGTGATTTCTAAATTCATCCAGTATTTCTGGTATACTAGAAACATTCTTCTTTTTCCTTAGAGAAAAGATTTCTTTGATATGGTTTTGTTTATTCAATTTTTTTGTTTTATTTTTAAGTCTATGTAAGTATTTGGGGCTTATTGAATAAGACAAAAACTTGTTTTTCTCTAAAGTTATTTTAACTTTATGAGTTAAAATTTCTTTGTATTTCTCATTTAGTTTGTTTATTTCTTCAATAACTTTCTTGTCCATAATATTTTCTTTATTATTATGTTTATAAGAGTCTAATTTACTTTGAATATCTAACAATTCCTTATCCCAAGATTTCCTTTTGTTATTATACCATCTGATACTTTGTCCATATAGATATGATTTTAAGGCATCCCAAACATAGACAATGGAGACTTCAGGAGTATTATTTATGTCTAGAAAATGTTGTACTTCTGAAAGTATATATTCTTTATAGTCTTTTAGCTTGAGATAAGTATGATGGTATCACTTTGAAATGAACATTATGAGTATTTTTTATCATGAATTAAAAAACAATTGAGTTATGATCAGATATAGGACATGAAATGATTTTGGAATTAATTAAATCTGTTACCATCTGGTTAGAAATAAAGACCCTATCTATTTTTGAATAAGTTTTGTATCTGTTAGAAAAAAGGTGTATGGTAATGATTTTGAATCTATCTGATTATTAATATCATTCAAATGATAAGAATTAGCAAAATCATTTAAATGTTTTGCATTAGATGTAATTCTTCTTTTCTTTATAGTGGTAGTATCACTTTCATGTAGTATACAATTAAAATCACCAGCTAAAATAATATCCCCTATAGAGAATGATATGATCTTATCAAATGATGTTTCACTGTATTAATACCAATTCCAGGTATCCAATATACATTAATTAAAGTGTAAGTCTTCCCATTAATTTGTATTGTAACCATACAAAACATTCCTTTGTCATCCTGATAAGACTTAATGGTTTTAGGAATGGGCATACTTTTATTCCATAAAATAGCCACTCCTCTTTTTTTTCTGAGTGTGCTCTGAACTAACCAATACTGTATATTATTAGTGGCTAGTTTATCAATATCTTTTTCAAGAGATGGGTTTCTTGCAGGAAGACTAGATTGGCCTTGTGTAGATTAATGTATCTTATTAGGCTTGCCCTTTTACACGGATTATTCAATCCATTAATGTTTAAAGAAATTCCTTTTAAAGATGTCATTTGGCATTTTAAAACTCAAGAATCTTATGATCAAATAACAAATAACAAGATAAATAATGTTACATCTCCTCTTTAGGTGTACCTTTAAATATAGCTGTATTTATTAAATCTCTTATGGGATTTTGTATAGGATTCAATTTTGTTTGTAGTGACAATGAGTGTACAAAATATATTGTGGATGTCAAAACTATATACATATAACAATGAACAAGTGAAAATAATGTAAGGATTAAACCTTGCATCCAGCCTGAGTTGAAAACTCCAACTTAGAGCAGTATTTACTACTCAAGTTAACCCCTACCCTAAGCAGCAGTACCTCAGCTACCACCTTATCAATTTAATACTAGTTATATTTAACTGAGGTTAACAGTTTTCAATTCAATTATCTATCAAGACAAAACTACACATTTGGTAAAACAGCATCATATAAACTAAAATAAACTTTTTTTTTTTTTAAAACTGTTCATACTATTATATAGATCTATGTAATATATAACACTTGTATTCTAATAGCATTCAAATAATCTTAATGTTAGAAATCAAGAGGAGAGAAAATTATGTTCTAACATTCATTTAAATCAAAACTTTGGCTAATATGATTCAGACATTACATGATTAAGATGCATCTATTTTCTGTCATGTGAATTCTATCAACAGCTTCCAAAAAATCTTGAATTGTTTGTATATGAGCATTTACTTAAACTCATTATTGTCAATAGAGTAAAATATTGTATTCATAAAAATTATTATAAATCATATTGCATAGTTTTCAGATTCTCAGAAACATGTTTATTACCTAAAAAGCCATCACACACATAAACACAGACACACACATATAATCATATACACAACACAACACACACACACACACACACACACACACACACACACACACACACACACAATATACACATACACATATATCATACACACACACACACACACACACACACACACACACACTATATATATATATATCTGATCTCACTGAGTTGTGTCTTTGTAGAGCACTATCCTACTTTGGGCCCTAGAATAAATCTGTCTGCTTTATACAAAATAATGCACAGCAAACACATATTAGTAACCAGATTTTACAATCATGCTAACCTACTGCTTTAAAATATATCACATGACATTTCTTCCAGAATAGAGTTATAAGATTATTTATGCTTGTCAATCAGATGAATTAAATGAGTTATAGTAAAGTATATGTTTGGGACACAAGTTTTAACACAGATTATTATGCTACTGTTAAGTAGATTTTCAAAACATTTAAATAAATGTTTCATTTTCTATGCCTTCTAAAATAAGATATTTACTTGCTACAAGAAACTACATCATATAAACTCATCATAACTGACACATTTTATGAATAGAGTATTTTTCCTGAATCTGTTGTGCAGTGTGATAACCTTGTCAATGTTTATACTAACTGCTTTCAGTTTCTCTGTGAAATTCTGTGAGTGAAGCTTGAGGAAACTCATGGACACTGTGCATGAGACAGCCCACATCCCAGATTGTCTCCTTAACATTAGGAAACTTATTAAAACTTGTGGCAAACATTCATTTTGTCAATAGAGTAAAATATTGTATTCATAGAAATTATTATAAATCATATTGGATAGTTATGCAGATTCTCAGAAAATCCATCACACTCAACACACACACACACACACACACACACATACACACACACACACACACATATATATATATATATATATATATATATATATATATATATATATCTGATCTTACTGAGTTGTGTCTTTGTAGAGCACTATCCTACTTGCTGTCCCTAGAATAAATCTGTCTGCTTTATACAAAATAATGCACAGCAAACACATATTGGTAACCAGATTTTACAATCATGCTAACCTACTGCTTTAAAATATATCACATGACATTATGTTTGTCAATCAGATGAATTAAATGAGTTATAGTAAAGTATATGTTTGGAACACAAATTTTTAACACAGATTATTATGCTGCTGTTAAGTAGATTTTCAAAAACATTTAAATAAATGTTTCATTTTTATGCCTTCTAAAATAAGACATTTACTTACTACAAGAAACTACATCATTTAAACTCATTATAACTGACATATTTTATGAACAGAGTATTTTTCCTGAATCTGTGGTGTGTCAGTGTGATAACCTTGTCAATGTTTATACTAACTGCTTTCAGTTTCTCTGTGAGAATTCTGTGATTTGAAGATTCTGAGGTAACTCAAGGACATTGTGCATAAGACAGCCCACATCCCAGATTGTCTCTCTAACATTTTGGCGGAAACTTATTAAAACTAGTGACAAACATTCATTTAGCAGTGTAAATGCATCTAAACATGACAAAACCTCCACAATGTATTACAGATCATACAGCCTCTATGCAATTTTTGAACTCAAATTCAATTAACTAGCATTCCTCCCCTTTTTCATTAAAAAATCTTATAATTTCTTTTTTTCCGGGGAACTTTTATATTTTGGAGAGTTTTTTTTTTTAAGGGTTTAGCCTTTTTTGGGGGGAACATAGGGGGTTTTTTTGGAAATTGTAAAAGAGAAAATAAATTTTT
>NW_025059767.1:0-4869 GCF_019279795.1 Protopterus annectens
GTATCAGGTATTTGCCAGGGGGGGACATCCCATATGGCCACCAGGTGGGGGATGCTGGCTATGCACTGGAAAAGTGGATGACTCCCATCAGAAATGCACACACAGCCAAGCAATAACACCATAATGAGGCACATGCAGAAACCAGAATCCTCATAGAGTGCGTGTTTGGGATGCTGAAATCACGGTTCTGTTGCTTGGACATATCTGGTGGAGCCTTGCAGTACTCTCCAGGAACGTGCCCACATCTTCATATATGTGCCATGCTACACTTTTCCTGCGGAAACATCTGCAGCAGGGACAGAATGGTGAAGGCCCTCACAGCCCACCACCATTGCCAAGGGGCCCACAGGCACAGAGGGACTCAGACCACGAACACCCTGTGATAGCCCCAGTAGGCAGATGGAGGGAACATATAGCACACGCACTGACAGTGTAGGCACTTATGGACTGACACCCTTCTCCACCTGCACACACAGCAAACATGGATGACACACACACACACTACCACCTGCAAATTGTCATGTATGGGTGGTCTACTGTGTGCATTCTATATAGGTAGTCTCAACTATTATACACACAACCACCGTTGGCACAAGGTAAATCAATACCTGAACAGTAAATTAAGCTATCAGCATGTGTCCATACTGTATGTACAGGTTCATAGATACATAGGTAGGTACATGCCCAACTGCTGAGGCCACTCATAAGCATAGGCAAAACGTGTCTGCTGTTGCCACCCCATCGCTTAACTAACTGTCACTCTGTGGAGCTAAGCCAATTGCAGGATCCCGGGGGTTAACTTTTTCCCACCTACTCTGCAGGGATTCCCTGGAGTGTTATTGAGGGGTTTTGTATAATGGAATCAGGGATGTAGTTCCAAATAAGGAGAAGTATCCCTGACAGGAATCTTCACAGATGTTTACATGTTACATAGTATACCTTAAACACAGCTTGCATATATAGGTAGTTCTCCACAGAATAATAAACATGTGGAACACACAACCGCTGAAATGTGCATCAATCACCCTTGCACTACCAGTGCCTGCTCTCAGAGGTAGGATATCACTGCCAGGATTAGAAAACACAACCATGTACACATTCATCACAATAACATACCACTAAGCTACCTGAGATGTACCAATGGCAGTCGTCTATACTGACAGGTTAAAACACAAAAGGTAGGAATGTGCCAAAATAGAACAAACTGGCAGAAAATGAAATTATTTTATATATATATATATATATAATATAAATTTTTATATATATGTATATATATATATATATATATATATAGATATATATATATATATATATATATATATATATATATATATATATATATATATATATATATATATATATATATATATATATATATATATATATATATAAAAAAAAAAAAAAAATTTTATATATAAAATATATATTAATATATAAAAACAAAACAAAAATAAAATTTTGGGATCCCTACCAAAACCCTCTTTACATACGGGCCATAAGGGCTTAAGGTCCGAAAGAATATTGTACCGAAACACCAGATGCATGAGGTGTAAAATCACGATGTTAAAGGACAGTTAGTCAGTGCTTCTAGTGTTGTGGTTCAGGTAGGTTACTGTGTGTAAGTGTGTTTCTTAGAGCTGTAGTGTGTGTTCTGGGTGTGGTGTGTGTTCTTGGGGGACTGTAATGTGTGGGTGTGGGTTAGCTTTGTGTGTCTGTTTGCATGACCTAGGAGGAAGAATATTAAAGGGGGGGGGGGGGGGGGCACAGACACCTACAGGGGGGGTGTAGGGGGCTTGCCCACCTGCTAAATTAGTGTAGGATGGTTTGTTTGGATGGGGGGGTAGCAGGGGTCTGTGTGTGTGTGTGTGTTCCATGTTCATGTTCTTTTGAGTTACTGTCACTGTTAATTGGGGGGAGTCTGTCCGGTACTGTGTGCGGGAAAACTGTGGTTTGGGATTCCATAGGTGTCCCATATACAGCGGTGAAGTGTTCATATATTTTATAACATGGACCATAGCAATCACACATTTTCCCCCTACCAACCTTTATGAACAAAGGATATGGAGAGTATATGCCTATAAATATTCAAATATGTGCTATGCACATGAGCCAATGATAGTGTTACCACCTGTCCCTTTGGGAACCCCCCTTTGGGGTTGTGTCCTGACTAAATATATTAAACGTGGCAAATGTCCAGGGATTGTAGGACATAATTATGTCCCATATGTACTGCAATAGCTGCATACAATAGTTATTTCTGTATCTAAAATGCTTACATGTTACAAGAAACAGGATAATCAACTAAACTGCTACAAGAATAAGCTTATATTTAGGCAAGAAAGAAAAGTTCTATCCCTTGTACTGACCGTGGGTTTGTGTCGGCCTGTAAAATCAGATGTGTGTCCCGAAAATGTCCCACTATGGCCATATGAAAAGGTGGCAACCCTAGCCAAAGAGGGTCAGTCACCAGCACAACTATGATGACAGAAATACACAGCTTTCATGTAGCAACACTATTACATTCAGATGTATAACCGAAGGGATTCAAGGACTAACATCACCTGCATGCTGTACAGGAACCACATAACAGTGCCTTAATGAATCAACCTGCAATTACCATTGCATTAGTCCACAAAAAGGGTAGGTGTTCAAATAGGGAAGGAACCCTCACCCTTATTTGTATAAAAGCAGTCCCTACACACCTGCATGTGCTATCCACACGCATCAACATCGCCCCCTAGACCCAAACATATTACAATACAAACTGTAATAACATCACAAATCATTTCACTTTCATCTGCAGAAGCCTTAACATACCTGGTCAGAGACACACTAACATGGCCCTATGTGAAATAACTGCTGTTATACAATGGAACAGCTGCTGATGTTACAGGGTTTGTTTGCACTAATTCCATTTCAGAGGGTTGTGTGTACACTGGGATGTTTTAGCAATTACTGAGTAACAGCACAGTAGGCCACACTTGTACACCAAATCAAGGATGTCTGGTGAGCACACTGTAAACCACGTAACAGTTCATGCATAGCCATACAGCCCTGAGCTGCCCAAACATCCTTGCCAGACTTAAACATCTGCAGAAGTATCAGGTACAAACAAACCCTGCATAAGTAGCAATGTTCTGAAATATAACAGCTGTACTCACATGTAGAACAAAATCATCTAGCCATTACACACAGTCCAAGGGAGTCATGAAGCAAATATATCTCTGTGTGTCTCCATATAGCTGTTGAAATATATCACAAACAACACATCCAGGCTGTCTTCCTGGAAAGTAAGGCAAACGTTCAACTCTCAAAAGGAGTACTCAGTTATACACCACTGTTGCCATGGTATTGGCTAATGGAGAAGTTGCACAGCTGATGTGCATCAAATTAACTACTTTGGAACAGCAATTGGTGGACAGGATACCACATGTTACTAATATGTAACTAGAAAAGGATGTGTTATCACACATTCAAACCATCCATATATACCAGCGGAACATTACAAAGAACATTGAAACACAAACCGAAAAGGATTGAATCAACAGTTAACGACACCTTGGGTTACTAAAAAGGTATGTAGAACAGTCATTATGTCTGTGTATGTAGTACCTTTCTGTAATATTTAAAGTGCACGCAATCCATATAGTGGAAACAGTTATCTTGTAGTGATGTATTGTTGAGCATAGTAACACTTCTAGTATTTGTGTGTACTGCTGTAGGTCACAAGGCAGACACTGCATACACCACAAGGGATGCTATATAAGGGCTTTGAACAGAAATACTCCTCACCAGCTGCTGTCAGTGGCAGGGCTGGTCCAACAAGTATGTGCTATAACAGGGGATAGTATATGTTGATATATTGTAACTGTAGCCATATGTATGGGTGTATTACAGAGAATAACATGTGGAAGGTTGGGCCACTGTGCAATTACGATTTATATTGTGGGATATTGTGCCAATAACTGTGTAATGTACAGTATTGTAGGCAGATATGTATTACAAGCTACATAGCATTACTGTAATGTTAGGCAAACATTAGTTATGTCTATTGGCATTTACAATACACAATAACAGGATATATCTGTCTTTTAGTCACCCGACAGTTTATCAGCATGATAGCAAAGTAACATGGAAGAGCTATTTAACTATCCATGCACATAAGACATGTAATATGTGCAAAGGTAGGTACTAGACTGTCTTACCAAGGGTATTTATAGGCCTAGCTAGAGTGTTTTGCCTTTCACCACCCCCATAGGTTGGTTCTCTGTGCCTCTGAATGGCAGAGCCATCAGTTCCCTGTGCCTCTGTCCAGCAGAGCCACTGCAGTGATCCCAGAGGTACATTTCTGTCTCCCATCCACACGTCAAGGTTTCCCTTGAAGAGTGCTAGTGAGGGGCCCTGCCTGATGTATATTGGAATCATGTTCCAAAGCATGGGGAGTGTTCGGGTCAGGAATCTATCCGTCCAGCACGTCCTAGTCATTGTTGTGGTTAGGTGTATATCCCTATAGCATGTGGCTCTCAGGGGCCTCTGTTTAGGTGGAGCATATCCAGCAATACAGGGTTGGACATGGGCCTTGTATGTCAAGCAGAGATCACCTGTGGGTATGCAGTATGCAAGGAAGTACAGCTGGAGTCTCTTACGTTGGGCTGCAAAGGTCATCTGTTTGAGGTCAGTAATCCTTTTGGTGTAATACTGGTGTGGTCTTCCAAGCTGTTGCAGTTGTCTTGTAAGGTATATCCCAAATGGGGTGTTGTATCCTTTAATGGGTCTAATAAGCCATGAGTAGAGAGTTACAATGGCCTCCTTTGATCTGGATGTGAACCCATTAGAGATTAGGGGGGCCATGTAGAAGGGATTTTTTTC
>NW_025059768.1:0-5910 GCF_019279795.1 Protopterus annectens
CACTTACTGGTTATGCATTTCGGTATGTTGCCCTTTCCATGGTTGGTATGTATTCCTCTTCTGTTTGGGAACATCCCGGATGCTCAGGGTTGTCATTTCACTATGTATACTATGTACAGATATCGCTGCGGTTACATCTCTGTCACCTTACATCCCTCTGATTCCTGTCTTAACTGTAGTACTAGAGTATAGTAGGGCATGTGTACATATATTTCGGCATATGTAATTATATCTATCTACATATATGTATATGCACATATATACATGTTTATATGTATATGACTATGCGGCTAACGCGGCTATAGCATACAGCAACGCCATCTGCTGTAGGGACTCAATGCGACGTGCTGTTCAGGTGTTACGCCCATGCTCCACTGGCTGTTGGGTGTACAGTGTTTGGGGTTGCCTATGTTTGAGTCAAGACACAACAACCCATACGGTACAACTTTTATGGGTGGTCATGTTTGTGTGCCATTCATTTCACTACTGTGTGCAGGTAGGGAGGTGGTCAGTCCATGGGGCCTACGCTGTCAGAGAGCAAGCCATACGCTCCCTCTCGCCAGGGCATAGGCATATTGGGCCCCGCCTGCCTACTGGGGCTGGCACAGTGTGTTCATGGTCCTGAATCCTCTGTGCCTGGACTGGCCTTGGCAGTTGTGGTGGGCTTTGGTGGCCCTTCACCATTATGTCCCTGCAGTGTTAAGCTCGCAGAGATCATATTATGTAGCATGGGCACACAACTATGAATATGTGGGCACATGTGCCTGGAAAGAGGAGTACCGGGCAGGGCTCCACCAGATGTGCATCCAAGCCACTTGAACTGCGTATTTCAGCATCCCAAACACATGCTCTATGATTATTCTTGGTTTGTATGCAGCTCTATTATGGTGTTCTTGGGCATGTGTGTGTGTGTGCATTTCGATGGGGAGTCATCATCCACGGCTCCAGTGCATAGCCAGCATCCCCACAAGGTGGCCTTTGTGGGATGTCCCCTGGCGGTCACTCTGGTACAGCTGTGTGAGGCATGCCAGATATGGGAGTCGTGGTAGCTTCCCAGGGCTGCCAGCACACACATCCATGATAATGCCCCCCTGCGCATTGCAACACCCACCTAATTCCGGCAATTGATGGAGGGGAATCCCTATGCGTTTATGTGGGTAGCGCCCACCCTGCTCCCCAGGTGGTGACTTGATTTGTATGTGCAGACAGCTCACTTATCGCGACTCCAGTACCTCCGGTATTGTGCCACACTTGTAGAAGTGGCCAAGATATTGCTAGCCAACCTCCTCCTGGAGATCTGGGGAAGTATATATACTCATTGGTGCATGTGGTAACATGGCATCCAGAAACTGGGTGTAGTACACTGGGATGCTGATGCCTGTGAGATGCTCCATTACATCCCCAGTTGGCTTTTGAAAGGTACCTTGTGGCCAGTATTCCCGCAAGCTTTCACACATACCTTTGTGTCCACTGCTGGGATGGGCCCTCCTGTTGTTTCTTTTGTTCTCAGGCGTGGGTAACAGCTCTAACTATTTGCTGTAACGTGTCCCTATCCACCCTGTAACGCTTCAAGTACTATCTCCAGGTCTTGTAGCCCCTGGTAGGTTGCACTCCTTGGTCTGGAACACTCTCCTTCTCCTCTGAGGCTCACGGTGAAGTTGTCGGCACCCCTCCTCCACTACACCATCTGTCTCTAACATAGCATGCTGATGGATCACGGCCACGGCAGCACCCAACATGTACATTTTAAAAGTTCCTGTGTGTTTACAATTTCCTATGGTGCGGTGTTTGGGAATACACGGCTGTGTGTTCAGTGCCTTCACACTTTATACTGTTGTGCTGTACCGCGTAATGTCATAGGGTGTGTCTGTGCGGCCGTGATCTGGGGATTATCTTCCGTGTTTTATCAGTTGGCACTGCAACGCTGTTGCCTTTTGTGTTGCATTACTCTTTGCCTTGCAGTGGATTTACCTTCGACCCTTCCCTACTATTTCCTGCATGTTGCACCTACTATTTCCTGGCATGCATCCTGCAGAGCCCTGTCATGTGTAGTTTCTGGGACATGGCATATTAAAGTGCTGCTTAGTTGCCGCTGTCAGCAGTGCTGCCTGTCTGCTTGGCTCTGCTGTGTCAGGTCTTCACTCTTACAACCAGAAGGAAGAAACACTGGCAAAATACAACAACCAGAAGGGAAGAAACACTGGCAAAATACAACAAACAATACAAGGCCAGTGAGGGATGAGAAAACGTGCCAATAAATATCCACAGGCAAAAAGTGTATGAGGGAGAAGTAGAATGCACAAGGCACCACAAGTAAAACTCACGGTTTAGTTAACGCAAAATCCTTTTTAGAATAGCTCGTCTGCTACACAATGCAACTTCATCAGACAAAAAACAGGGAAGAGTCCCTGAGTATATATACACACACAATTAATGGATAATTGGATAAATTGAAACCAATCAGGCTTTTTACAAAAGGACAAACAGAAATGTGTAATTGAAATTCTAGAAAAAACATTTTAAAAAAAAAAAATATATGGTGTACATATTAAAATATTAAAATATTGCAAGACATAGAAAAAACATAATGAATTGATAATACAATACAAAGAAATGAATGTAACTTGTATAGTATATATAAAAAACTAAGACAAGTTATATACTAATAGCCTTGAGCTTCAGTAAAGGTTTAATAGAGATGTAATCATTTAAACCAGGTTCCTTGTTTGATTCTAAAAGAATCTGCCAGTACGTTTCCTGACATTCCAATTTTACCTGCCATGGCCCACCCCTGGGGTCTTTGTTAACACCTTCTAGTACAAAAAACTGACATTTAGCTGTAGGTATATACTAATGTGTGCTTATACAGAGCATTAGTATCATTCTTTTTAGATATAAGCTCAAGTGCATATGTCTCTCAGAATTCTAAGTGCTTTAATCACACAGTTTGGTTTTTGCCTCACATAGTATGCTGGGCAAATGTAAACAACAAGCTAAATAAACTACATCGCATGACTATTACAGTTGAAGTATGCTGTACCCTCGGATGGTTCTGTTGTGACTGAAAGATGTATTTTCTCTTTGTGCACAATGTAAGAACATTGTGCACATGATCCACATCTATATGTACCTTTATGCGCCTAAGGGAGATGTATATCGCGATGAGAAAAATCCTGTTTCCAATATGTTTTTAATATTTTTCCCTTTTACGGAAAACAGTTCTTAGATGTCCTTGCCATGTATGTTTTCCAGGTCAGTAATGTCCTTGAATATGTCCCCATTCCCTTGCAAACAATCTCCTGAATAACTCTAGAGTTTGCACTGAACCCCTGTAATAAAGGCTTTTTATAATCTATTTGGTCATTGGAACTAATAGGACATTAGCAGGTATTCCCAAACCCAAAATAGGTCTGAACCTGTCCTTTCTTCCCCTCTTTGACTTCCCTCCAAATGTTGTAGGAATAAATTCCTTGATAACCCTCCCTGTCCCTAAACATTTGAACAGTTTCTGACATTCTGCTGAGAAATCTTCCTCGGGAAGTCATTCTCGGAAGCTCTGACCAGTTGGGCTCTTGACAATACCCCTTTCTGGTACATGTAAGTGTGAACTATGAAAAATGGTATAGTAGCTGTTAGAAAATGTGGGTTTTCTGTAAATAGTGGATCTTGAAAGAACCCTGATCGCATCCTGAGAAACATCACATCTAAATATTCTAATTCTCGCTCATGTATTTGGTAAGTGAATGTGAGAAAGTCCGTGAGTAGATGCCAAGAATCTCCATAAAATCCTTTATGGTATCTAAGCAGGACCTGTCCAAAAAAAATGCAGATGTCATCCAAAGAATCTGGAAGTAGGTTTTCCAATAGTCCTTAAAAGGACTGTTACAGAACAAACTTGTTTTCCCAAACAGAAAGAATGACATCTGCTAAGTTAGCAACAGTTTGCCCCCATAGCAACACCCGCCACCTGTTTGTAATATTTTCCTGAGAAGTGGATAAAGTTGTTATGCAAAACTAGTTCCATAAGCTCCAAGATCACAAAAATGTCATTACTTTGGATGTTAGGACAAAGTAAGAGTGCCTCTTCCAACCACAATAGCCCTGTCTCGTGTGGTATAACAGAAAACAGGTCTACCACGTCGATAGTCAGGAACTTTAGATCAGGTACCATAAGTTCAGGGGTGGCCTTTCTCAAGAATTCCCAAGAATCCTTGAGTGTGTTGTCAAACTTTGGCCATAAGCTTTTAAATTTCCAATCTAGGAACTTAGATAGAGGGGAAAGGTCTTCACTCTTTGCAATCTGCTACCTCTCCTACTTTCTTTGCATTCATATGCCCCCTCATCCCGCTTTTGCAGGTGTTTCTGCATGCAGAGTTGTCAGCTGTCACCGATTGGCCTCTGCGTGGGTTGATTAGTGCTGATTGCCAATTACTACTCCAATTACACTTCTTCCGTGATTCTCGAGCATTCCTCGTCAACATCACCTCTCCTGCTCCGGATGTTATTTGCGGGCTTAAAGGCCACATGACTGGGGTTAAGGGAACATAGTCATCCTCGTGCAAGCCATGCACCTCATGCGCAAGATTGTGTGCTCTCAGCTCAACTATTTCCCCACACCCGGTCCTGGCAGCTGTGATGGGCAGATGTGGCCACAGCTCCAGGTTTCCTGAGCTCCAACAAAGCCTCCTCCTACAGTGGCACACACCCCTCTGCAGGTGACATGTATTCCTCTCTGAGCCACTCCCTTGGTGTATTACCGCTGCGCCCAAGTCTTTGGTACAGCCTTACGCCGCGGGGTTTTAAGCGATTCAGTATTATCTGCGCTCATTTGCATGGCATTGTTTACTAATTCATAGTTACCACGCCTTGAATGACTGCCGCTGAGTCCTTGGCAACCCTTGCACCGTGGTTGTGGCTTTCAGGGTCATGCATACCATGGTGTATTGTGGCATGTGAAGCTGATGTGTATTAACGCCTGGCTGTTTTATAACATTGTCATATTATTTCATTGTTTTGCACCTTCCGCAAATAATGTCCTGTGGGTTCTCAGCTACAGAGTTTCTGTATGCTGCCCATTTATGTTATTATTTACAGCCGTTGGGGCATTTTCGACATTCTTCCTGTGTATTTTCCTGGCCACGGGTGCAACAGTGTGATACCCACTGACAGCCTTCCGCTACTCCTATGTTATGTTTGGGGAAAATGTTATTTACATTGCCGTGGCCTTATTCGCTTCGCGCCACTGTGGATCGCTATATGCCTTCATTTGCATGGTGCAACACCGCACATGGGTGCCGAAAGGCCACGCTGAAGGCGCAGATCCGTGAACGCCGGTAGTGCACATGGGGATTGGATCGCATCTGAATCGCCTTCGCGCCATATTTGGCATTGTAACGCCTACTTATGGGGCGCGCCTGGGCGCAGCCCAGTGAATCCCGGGAGGTCTTGAGCTGCACCAGGAGCTTTCCACTGCAAGCCGGAGAGATGTTTGCTTGAAATCTAAATCACTCACTGTGGATGCATTTGGTGTGTTGGCAAGGAGACAAGGGCAAAACAGAATTCCTTAGAATAGGAATTTTTACTAGCATACAGTATACATAAAACCTACTGAAAGGATCGTTGGGAGTTAATGTCTCATTTTGTGTCATGTGAGTACTTGTGCATAATAGGAATAAATTACTTGAAGGAATTTCGCGTGGGTAATGTTTCATCTTTTGCGCCACGGAGTGGATACTTGACAAACTGCCGGTGAGACTAATACCAGTCATGTGAGTGTGTGTGCATAATTGGACAAACTACTGAATGGATCATTCGGGTAATGTTTCATTTTATGTCATGTGAGTACTTGTGCATAATTGGACAAACTGCTGAAGGGTTGTTGAAGGAAACATTTCATTTTTTGTCATTGGT
>NW_025059769.1:0-5163 GCF_019279795.1 Protopterus annectens
CAAAATACACAACCTAACTACTTAGTTTGCCACACTGCAGTAATGCACAGGACTACATCACCACAGGGGATATCTGGAGGTTCTATGGGCTAGGGCTTTTTTTTTTTTTTTGGGGGGGGGGGGGGGGGGGAAAAAATGGACACGGTGGTATGCACAGGTTTTCTGGGGTGAGTGGTTGGCTTCAAAGGGCGACAAGGTGGGGGAAACCTTGGCTTTGTGTAGAAAGGGTTAAAGGGGTGTAGTGTCTGCAATCCCCACACGTGGGTACTGCATTTGCCCGACATTGGTTCCTGTGTATGGCCATTTTTAAATGCATGCCATGTCTTGTTTGATAGTCCTTCACATGGACATTGCCTGGGATGTGCATGTCCCACAATACTGTACAGTGACATGTACAGGTGTACCTGGTTTGGCAGGCACATGTTGTGTACCAGACTGTTATCCCCATATGCCAATACTGGCCTGGTGTGGAAAAACCTGCTTATAGTGAGCAGGTCGACCCTGCACCTGCATTGATAGATGATACAGGTATTCCCTGGTGTCACAGGTCCATACAGGGCACATGTGAAACATTGTATGGCCTCTGTGGATCACATTTGATGGCACCACTATGTTGCAGGCATCAGGGGGGAAACATAGTGAAGGCACAATGCCCACAAATATGTGCCTATTTACCACTGTACAGGGTGCCATGTCCTCTGCACCCACTGCATTCACACCATGCCTACTATCTTTTATCAATGTGATGGTACTAGCAACAAGCGGGATATCCTAGGCAAGTGTGTTTGTGATGGCACATGGGTGCAGGACATATATTTACTAGTAGGGTTGCATACTTTGTCCACCAGGCCTTTTGCCAGATGTAGGGTATGGCTTGCCAACACAGTCCCATGGCTGACTGACAGCCCTGAGGTGGCCAATGTGTCATAAAAGACACCATATAGGAAAACTACAAAATCCACTCCCAACATGTCCAGTGGTTAGACACTCACAGCCACCTCTAAAAGGCTCTGACAGCCAACACACACACTTGCCATGTCCTGTTTAAAACCCCCACCTACCCAAATGACACACTTTTTGGGCACCCTATGGAAAAACTGGGTTGCACACCTACAGGTGTATCCTAGGTGGGTGACAACAGCAGGATTGACAAAAGTGGTCATGTAAATTTTTACAAGAGTGCATATTTTACAAAGCACTGTACTTTTCTCACACCCCAACAAACACACACACTGGCAAGTCTGGGATTAGAACACCGACCTAACTACTTTATCCCCTACAGCATTACGCAGTTACAGAACTCACAAGATTAGGGGCACAGCACTCCCAGAGGTGTATTTTAGGTGGGTGACATCATCAGCCTTGCAAAGGTGGGTATAGGAATTGTATGGAGTTGAGCAGTCTAAAAGCATTATTCAGTCCTCAGGCAGATGGAGAAAAAAAACACACACACACACACACACACACACACACACACACACGGCAAATCTGGGATTAGAACACCGACCCAAACATCACACTACAGCATTACACAGTTACAGAAAAGATTACTGGGTCACAGCACTCCCAGAGGTGTATTTCTAGGTGGTTGACATCATCAGCCTTGCCAAAGGAGGGTATAGGAATTGTATGGAGTGTGAGCAGTCTAAAAGCATTATTCAGTCCTCAGGGACAAACATGCACTTGGCAACTCTGGGATTAGAACACCGACCTAATTACTTTATCACACTACAGCATTACACAGTTACAGAATGTGCTACCGAGATTACTGGGTCACAGCACTCCCAGAGGTTTATTTCTAGGTGGGTGACATCATCAGCCTTGCCAAAGTTGGGTATAGGAATTGTATGGAGTGTGAGCAGTCTAAAAGCACTAGTCAGTCCTCAGGCAGGTGGAGACAAACACACACACTTGGCAAGTCTGGGATTAGAACACCGACCTAACTATTTTATCACACTACAGAATTACATAGTTACAGAACACGCTACCGAGATTACTGGGTCACAGCACTCCCAGAGGTGTATTTCTAGGTGGGTGACATCGTCAGCCTTGCCAAAGGTGGGTATAGGAATTGTATGGAGTGTGAGCAGTCTAAAAGCATTATTCAGTTCTCAGGCAGACGGAGGCAAACACAGCCAGTGGTGAAACAGAACACCTGCCTATCTACAGATCACTATTACAATACTAAATAGTTTAGTACTACACAGACTACACATTTCAAGGCTGTCATTATGACCTTCTGGGAATGCGACATCAAAAAGATGATGGCAGTTAAGATGTACATACCTGTGAACCTGTGTGTTTAAAGTAGGAATCCATACTGACCTGGAGTTTGCCCATCTGTGGAGTAGATGACTACTATCACTATACAGGGTTACAATGGCCATGCTCATAAAATAGAGGCACATAACCAACACAAAGTGTCACTGGGCATGCTCACACACTAGTAGCACAAGGCTCTTGAATGCACTTGTGCCATCTACACAAGGCTATACTGGGCATGCTTATACACTTACTAGTACAAGGCTGTCTGGGATGCACTCTGATTCTAAACATGGAAGGCCACAGTGGCCATGCTATTACAGTTAGATGTAAAGAACACATTGTAATGGACTCCAGTGTTAGTAGTTGTAATTGCTAGCACTGCACTACATATATTTAACACGGTCTAACACAATGTCTGCTGCTGTCCGTCACCTTAGATGTACCATTCTATACCAGTCACAATACTACCATTTGCATGTTCTTGCTAGGCAACTTTGACCAACACAATGAGCCAATGTCCTGCTGTAATTACAGGTTGTCCAGTGTTTGCATTCTGGGATAACATGACTGAAAGTAGACAGGCCTTTGTCACATACATGCATCCATGATTCAAGGGTGGGGATAATACCAAATGCATTCACCCATATAGTGCCATTCCAAGGCAAATGTCCTAAACACAGGATAACCCCTGACACCAGAGGACAACTGCATTGTAGCTTATGCTAACAGTGCTAGATGTGTAGCTTCCGTAATCACAGCTGCTCACTGTAGATACAACAATGGGGAGTACTGACATCTGTGCAGTGAGGAACACCTGGCTGAAGGCTCTGTAGTACACAATAGCACTACCACCATATAGCTCAGAACCAGACATGTGGGCCATAAGACAGGTACAGACCGCTCCAGGTGGTGGTGTCCTCACATACATAAAGGCCACTCACATGTACTGACCAAAACTCCCACAAAAGGCATCACATATGAGTCAGCCCTGGATATGTACATGCCACACACATACAACATATATGTAAATAGCATAGCTGCTGTTGTCCTTTGTGTAGACAGGTGGCTACAGCCATTACACACATGCACATGGAATGTAGGTCCATAGCTGCTGAATGCTAACAGTACATAAGGTGTGATATAAATGCTGACAGAGGTAACATTCCCTCTGTACTGGTCACCCATTACACCTATCATATCATACAACAGTCCATGTGTCATGTATGCCATTACACATGTCCACCAATTGGAATGCCTACAAACATGCCCAAATGACAGGATTGTAGGACCCCAAAACATGTCATGTAGTGGTGTGTGTTCAGATACCATCTTGCAGTTGCTGATGTATGCAGGTGGCGGGGTCTTTGTACATCATGCAGTTGCAATGCAGCCTCAACATTGCCAACTGTATATGGTGATATGCTGAAAATGGAAAGATGTACCTCAGGTATGGACAGATGTGTGGACATAACTAAGTAGTGGGGCATCTTTGCAGATGGATGTTTGTTAAGGACAGCTCACAGGTGTCTCACAAGCAGTCCTACAATAACCTGTGCAAATGCTAAGCAATGGTTTTGTTAATTGAAGGGCAACACACACAACATAGACAGCGGTCAGGGTGACACCCAAGGTAAATCACTTGACACCTGTAACAGTTAAGACCTCTCGAGTGCATATATCAGCACAGTTGCCAAAGGAAGCATCAGTACACTTTGTAACACGTGCAATACTGCTATAAGTCTGTCATACATATCATGAGATAGGCAGGTGTTTGATTCACAGTACTGGCATGTGTGGTTGTGTGTCCATATATTCACGTATGGTGGGGGAAAACATCTCAATTGTTACTCACTCTCCTGTACACTGTTGTAGACATCTGTACAGACTGCAATGTAGAAAGCAGGACATAGGCAGGTGTGTCTCCCCATGTGAGGTATCTGTATGTGTGACATAGGTGTATTCAATAGTGAATGCCACAGGGGGTGTGTGTGTGTGTGTGTGTGTGTGTGTGTGTGTGTGTGTGTGTGTGTGTGTGTTGGTTCTGGTCCCTAGAGTGAGGATGTATGTTACCATAGTGAACTGATAAGGCCCTCCCCCAATCCAGGCGATGCAATCTACTATCCGTGTTGATGCCCCCAATCTTAGGCCATACTGACTACCTGTACATGTGTATTCTCTGTGGTGCATCATGTAGGTGCACAGTACTGTAATGATGATTTGCACATAGGCAGGGGTCCTCACCTCAACACTAGCAACTGTGTGTGTGTGAGTGTGTGTTACTGTCTCGGTGAATCCATGAGTGTGTGGGTATGTTACTGTGTCACTGAATACATGTGTGTCAATACCTGAGTGTGTGGGTGCAGTTGTGTGTTCGCATCCTGTCATGGGAATGTGTATTACTGCTTCACAATGAGGCATCACACTTCCCACTGGCCCCTACCCTTGTCATCAGCTAGACCGCTCTCTTATCTCACCACTCCATGTAACTGTACCTGTGAGGTCACCCAGTATGGATGTCACTTCTGTAGCCACAGTAGCTTAATACACAGCTATCATGCTCTTGGATCAGTAGATGTGTTTGGAACGTGGGACATTCTAACTGTGATGTGGAAGCTACAAGGTGCATGCTGGTATTTTCATACATACCTGTGAGTAGTCCACATTTACATATGGGACACTAACTGCAAACACTGACATCCACCAGCACATGCAATTAGACCTGAAGGAGGAAAGCAGAACATCATGACCAACATGCAGTTACACAAGACACATACTGTTAACAGTACGAAATGCATTGTAAACCTGTACTACATGGTATGTCTGCCTGTCAACAGTAAAAAATTGTAATCTAAAACTTAGTCTTCCCCTAGTCTGTTCACCCTGGGTTTTCAAATTTCA
>NW_025059770.1:0-5757 GCF_019279795.1 Protopterus annectens
ATGCTAATACTGATTACTTCTATTTGATGATTGGGAAACTTTCATTTTTGCAAAGTTTTAATTTTTTGCATTTTACCAGAAAAACAAAAAAAAACTAAAAAACATTTTCTGCTAAACAAACTTGGCCCCCCAGCCATTCCAATGATCCATTACTTTGCTATTTCACTCCATTTACCATAAACACTAATGCATACTGATTTACTTCTATGATGATTTGAACTTCATTTGAAAGTTTTATTTTGCATTTTACAGCACAAACACTAAGACATCTGCTAAACAAACTTGGCATTAAAACTTCTCTGCCCTTGAAACTCACATTCATTGAAACAACATTAAAACCCACATTCAAAGAAAAATATATTTTACCCGTGGCAGATAAAAATTAATTCTGGGCTGTTTTTAAATCATAGGCCCCTTGCATATGAAACATACATGTGCTCTTTGATACACCTTCCTATTGCTTTGAACATTTTTCCAGTAAACAATGAAACAAAACTGCCCAATTCAGAACATTTCCATCATATAAGTCTAGTCAAACTTTTACAGTCCACCATTATCAGTAAATAATATGCACAATCTCTGAAGTAGTAAAAAAAGTCATCTAAATAATTCCACGTTAAATAAATCTAACTAATGAAGAGGTTGCTGCTAGCAATCACCTTTATATTTCATGACTTCACCGAAAAATAAAGTGTCTTGATGCCCCTGAGGAATAAATTGCCTAAATTACATTAATAATAAGCTAGCAATATTGCAATAGGAAATGGATGGCAAACTGATAACAGGCTCATAGTTAGTGTCTTAACTTTCAGTACAGCAGCATTCACCCCTTATGGGAGTAGAACCAACAACCTTCTGCATTAAAAGCAAGTACACAACATTTTGTGCTACTAGCAATGTGAGCTGACTTAGCATAATCAGCACTAAATTTCTCTTCCCTTGCAGCTCTCAGCTCCTTGTAAAATCTACACAATACTTAACTACATCTCAACTTCGCAGCACAAGAAGTCTGGAAAAAGCCAAATTTATTGGGGTGGGTCAAAGGGCAAAAACAGGAACACATTAAACATTGCTTGTATAATCTTGGAAAGCTGCTAGAATAAAATGCTGTGTTACCATCATACATTTTACTGCCAAGGTCACTGTGCAAAATAGTCAGAACAACATACCACTATGCCAAATCACCTGCTTTGTGAAAGAGAGGAAGACTGAAACTTAAATGGCTATCATTTAATGAATTCAGTTCTCACCATAGCTGTCAACCTCTTAGCACAAAACACCTGGACAAATCCAGTAATGAGGGAATACAGCCCTCAAACATATTCAGTGAATTCAGTTCTTGCCATAGCTGTCAACATTAGCACAAAAAACCTGGACAAAGCCAATAACAGGGTATTACAGTCCCAAAAATAAGGACAAATTTCAAATAGTCATAAACTTAAAAAAATTGCTATAAAAAAGGTTGTGTTAGTATATATTTATTGCTAGAATAAAAAGTTGTTTTACTATGTCACAAACACAGGGATAAGATGAAGACTACACACAGTAGGCACCCCAGCCAAAAATCAAACCAGAAAACCTATAGCTGTGACTTTGATGTTAGATGCATTCGGTATTCACATTCTGGACTTTGTACAACTGAATGTGTTTTAACATGTTTAGAACAACAAGCCTCATGTATAGAGAAGATTTTGTATGAGCATTTGTATACTTACAGCTAGCTATATATTTGCAGTTATACAGATTTATACCCAAGGATTTAAATGTAGAAAAGAGAACCCTCCACTACATCTTATTAGTGTTTGCTAACCCTAAGCACGCCCCCAACTGCACCCATAAGCATTACTTAAAAAAAAAATTTGGATTTATGTGAAGATTCCAGGAACTGCATTGTGATTTTTGGAACCGAGTACCTGAAAGTGTATACTAAATATATATTTAATCCAATGTTGTGGCATCTTACAGCATTCTACTTTTTCCAAGACACAGGCATCTGTGCATAAGTTGCAGGATTCTAGGGACATAGCCCAAACATCAGAAGGGTGAGGGAGGGGGTGAAGATCCCTATAAAAATTCAAAAATGCTTTATTTGCACTGAAACACGTCAAGATTTGCTAGATTTCCTTAGTAATTGTATCGTTTTTGTTGTTGTTTAATTTTTTTAGGACTCACAATTTTGGGTTTTGCACATCCATTAGGGAGCCACTATTTTCTTAAGTTTTTTCCAAGTCAATTAAATTCAGACACAGTTGAAGGCCAGAAATGGCACTATAGTGGCTTTCAAACTCAGTCATTCCTTCCCATTCAAGGCTGAAAGTTCAATTGGCTTATCTAGTTTAGCTTTTTAACAAAATGCAAAAAGGACAATATACAGATATCTTTTCTGTTTCTCCATGTATCCTATATCTCTCCTGTTTTTCTCTTTCTCACACACACACACACACACACACACACACACACACACACACACACACACACACACACACACACACACACACACACACACACACACACACACACACTCTCTCTCTCTTCATATTACTCACCAACCCTCAGTTCTAACTAATGTCCTTGAAGCTGCTTCCCGCTCGTACATCCAACATAATGCTTTAATCCACCTCCCGCTCGTACTAATGTCCTTGAAGCTGCTTCGACCTCCCACTCGATAATGCTTGAATCCAACCCTCGGTTCTAAATAAAGTCCTTGTTGAAGCTGCTTCAACCTCTGTACATAGCTTGAATCCTCCGCAAGCGGAAATACATGCGCAGCGAGCTTCCGACTGGATGAGCTGACGTCATCGTGTAGTAAAGCGTGAAAAAGTGAAGATTTAAAAAAGCTACCCCCTTCTAAGTAAGTTGTACTGAAATCAGTACAGTGCGTATGCCTCCCGACGTCCCTGTGCCCAACAGAATGCATTTGAAATTCTCCAGGTGCAACTAACACTAGGTAAGACTGCAGTCCAAATTGTGGCTTGATACAGATCCCCCACCATGCCCTAGGATTCTCACTACACCTTTCTAAACATACTGGAAAATATTACGATACAACCAAACACCCTAATACTGGGTGATTTCAACTACCCTGCCATTAACTGGGAAAACTACTCGTGTACCAACACCTTTGCCCAACAGTTCTTGGAATTCATAAATTCCAATGCCCTGGATCAACAAATCCATAGTCCAACCAAGGGCTTCAATATCCTAGACCTGGTCATTACCAACATGGGAAACCGATGCTCCACACCTATGGTCACCCCCTCTTTGGTCAGGTTTGACCATAAGCTAATCGCCCTTAACATCCACATCCTACCCCCACCCCCCAGTAAGGAAACCTCCATAAAAATTCTTCTCCAAAGCCAACTTCATGCTACTCAAGTCAGAAGTGACAAACTTCATGATACCCATGCAGACAGGAACTGAAAGTTTGGCTGCTGAATCCTACACTAAGGCACTGTACAAGCACATCCACTCATGCATGAATCGTGCTATCCCAAATAGAACCAAGATGCTCTCCTCCAAAAAACGAAGCCAATCTGGTGGTCCCCTGTCATAAAAAAAACTTTACAACAAAAGGAAGAAACTGTTGCACAAAAGAGGAAAATCCCAGGATGCAAAAAACTCCCTTACCAGCCTCAGTAAGAAGCTGAGATCCCTCATAAAATCCTCCAAAGCTAGTTATGAAAATAAAATTGCCAAAGATTCCAAAGACAACCACAAGGCATTCTATAACTATGTCAAGAATCTAAATGGCAATGCTCAGATCTGCTCTGAGCTACAACAGAATGGCATTAAATATACTGATCCCAAGGATATTGCCAATATCCTGGCAGATCAATTTAGTGCCAACTTCACCCCCATCTTACCCCCTAAATGGCCCATTTCAATACCATAAAATTGCCAAATTCCAGTAATAACGGCCACACAGGTACAAAATGCACTCTCCAAAGCTAAGAATACGGCATCCATGGGACCAGATGACATCCCAGGCTGTGTATTACATGAACTACAAAATGAACTGGCACCTCACCTAAGTGTCATGTTTAATCATAGCCTCACCTCAGGCTTCATGCTCACTGAGTGGTGCACAGCTACAGTTATCCCACTCCACAAGGGGGATCCACCTTGGATCCTGGGAACTACTGCCCCATCAGTCTGATGAGCCTGATCTGCAAGGCCATGGAATGTATTATCATGGAACTTATAAACAAAGACATTGGCAACCTTCAAACACTGGACCCCACTGATTCTGGGTTTGTGAAGGGCCGATCTTGTCTCCTGGACCTGATTGACTTCTTTGAATCAGTCTCCAGAGCCGTGGACGAGGGTAAGGTGGTCCACACAGCCTATCTGGACCTCACCAAGGCCTTTGACACCATCCCCCACTCTGGAATCATAGCTAGACTTACTAAGCTGGGCATTAATCCCTATGTCACTCAATGGGTTGCCAATCGGCTTACTGACAGAACCCACACTGTAAAAATAGCTGTCTCCAAATCCAGCTCCAGACAAGTGAGAAGTGGAGTACATCAGGGTTCAGTCCTGGGTTCGCTCTTGTCTGACATCTACTTCTCTGAAGTACAGGCCAACACTAAGGGACTCTGGCTAACAAAGTTCGCAGATGACTGCAAACTGGGATTGACTGCCATTACTGAATCCTCAAATGATGTGGATACTCTACAAAAGGGCCTTACAGAAACAGATGCTGGGTGCCAGAGCCATGGGCTCATGCTCAATGCCAAGAAATGTATAATTATCCCCTTTGGGAAAAAAACATGTACCCATGAATTACCACATAGGTGGCAGTACACTAAACACCAAAAGTGTGATAACAGACTTAGGGACACAGGTGGACAGTGGTCTCACCTTTGATAACGACATTACCACAACAGTCAGGAAATCCTTTTATGTGCCACACCTCATCACTAAGGGCTTTTCATCCAGGAAAAAGGAGGTCATTGTCCTACTGTACTCATCCCTCATTAGACCCATTAAGGAATGCAATGCCCTGTTTGATATGTACCTCTCAAGACATCTGCAACACCTGGAAAGACCGCAGAAATACCTCACTAAAAGAATCACAGGCCTAAAGCAAATGCCCTACGCTGACCGCCTTAAAAAACTCCAGCTATACTCTGTCGCATATTGTCTACTCAGAGGTGATCTCTGCTTAACATACAAGGCCATGTCAAACCCAGAGCTGTTGGACATGCTACACTTAAAGAAATCCCAATCCCTCAGAGCCACACGCTCCAGGGATCTAAATCTTGTCATCACAATAAACAAAACATGCTGGAGGGATAGGTTCTTGACCCAGAGACTCCCCAGACTCTGGAACAGACTGCCCATACATGTCAAGCAGAGCTCCTCTTTGGCCCTCTTCAAAAGGAACCTTGACGATTGGATGGGAGAAAGGAACTTCACCCCAGGGATCACGTCAGTCGTCCTGCGAGACAGGGGTCCAGGGAAGTAAATAGCGTGGGAAGAAATAGCCAGGGAATTGTTATGGCTAGGCTTCTATAGGCCCTAGGGCCAATAGCCTAGTACCAAATTATGAACCTATGAACCTATAAACAATATGAACTATAAGGACAGACTAACAGCCTTATCCCTTTACTATGTCTTCTACTGACTATTAATGGGTGACCTATGCCTGACCAAGGCATTCAACATGCTGCAGATAGATATGTGTCTCAGTGATTGCCTTCTTTGGAACAGGCTTCCTGCTCACATTAAAAATCCCAGAAAAAAAACCCATTC
>NW_025059771.1:0-4760 GCF_019279795.1 Protopterus annectens
ATGGCCATTGAAAGTTTCCTGATGCAAAATTAAAATAAATTTTTTGCGATTTCCGATGTTTAGGCGCGCAAAGGGGTGCTATAAAAATCATAAAATAAGGCAATAAAAGCCACAAACATGGAATTTAAGAAAATTGTCAAATTTCAATGTAAGGGAATAGCAGGCTGAAGACAACATGGCCACGAGGTAGGGTTGCTAAGGAGGCCAGTCTAAGACATGTAACCAAGCATTAGTAGGCAATCCTATGGAAATGAGTGTTAGGATAGCGAATCACGCTTTTACGCAGCAAATGAGCCTGGTCAGTGAATGGGAGTAGGATATGGGGAGGAACAGGTAGGAGATGGGGTGACATCACAAATTAGGGTATGTATGAAAGTAGTACAGCTCATTTGGAGGACAGTGGCATCCTGTTGGTATCAAGTTAAGCATCATGGAAAGAGGTGTGTCAACAGGTAGGCCAGGGAAAGCCAAGAAATGGAAGGTGTATACTGTGGATAACACCAAAGTTTCTTGCAGAGTGGGTATGCGCGCGTGTGCGCACCTGTAAACTTGAGTAAGACAGAGTGGGCGCGTGGAAGTGTGAGTGCGTGCGTTTAAGCCGGAGTAAGCATGTATAAGGCTGTTGGAAGACCTGTAAACTTGTTTGCGCTGGTGTGCGCGCGTTTTAGCCCAAATAATCACGTTTTAGTCCGTCTAAGCATGTATGCACGTGTGTGAGCTGCTGTGAGCATGTTTGTGCTTGTATGCGCGTCGCTCCCTCTGAGGAAACAGTAAGGAAAAAGGAAGCACAGCAAATAGCAGGAAGCTACCAGGTGATACTAGTAGAGCTAGCAGGTGAAAACAATCCAAATCAGGCAATAACACAGGCAGAGTACTAGCCTAGCCCAGCCCAGCACTTAAAACTCTGCAAACAACAGTGCAGTTTGTTTCTCACAAGAGACACTGAAACACTGGAGTATGCTACTAGAAGTGAAAACTGAAAAAGCTTCACTCAGACAAAAAAGGCTAGAGGCTGCCATTGCTGTTATAAGATGACATATGCAACATGCTGAGGGTGGTGACAATGCAAATGCTGCCGGACCACCCACAGTGAAGAGACAGAGAAGAGTGTACAGGCCCAGGGTCACCTACCAGGGGTTACATGAGCTGGAGATAGTGGAGCGCTATAGAGTGGACAGAGACCTCCTGCAGCAAATTGTTGAGCTGTGCAGGCCATGCCTCACACACAGAACCAACAGAGGGAAGCCCATCCCAGTGGAAACCAAGGTATGTGTTGGCCTAAGAATACTAGCAACAGGTACCTTTCAGAGACCAACTGGTGATATGATGGGGATATCACAGGCATCAGCATCCAGGGTACTGCACCAGTTCCTGGATGCCATGTCAGCACATGTCGGTGATCATGTATATTTCCCCAATTCCGTGAGGTATTGGCCAGCAATATCGTCTCTTCCAGCAAATAGCAGAATACCCTGAGGTAGTGGGTGCAATAGACTGCACTATATCATCAAAGCACCAGCCAGTGAGCGGGGTAGGGCCTACATTAACCGCAAGGGCTTCCCCTCCATCAACTGCCAGGTCATGTGTGATGCCCAGGGCATAATAATGAATGTGTGTGCTGGCTGCCCTGGAAGCTACCATGATTCCCATATCTGGCATCTGACGCAGCTGTACCAGACATTTGCCAATGGGGACATCCCACATGGTCACTTAGTGGGGGATGCTGGCTATGCACTGGAGCCGTGGCTGATGACACCCATCAGAAATGCACACACACCTGAACAAGAACGCCATAATGAGGCACACGCACAAACACGAAATGTAATCGAGCATGTGTTTGGGTTGCTCAAGTCACAGTTCCGGTGCCTGGACACATCTGGTGGAGCCTTGCAATACTCACCAACTACATGTACCCAAATTGTCATGGTATGTGCTATGCTACATAATATGATTCTGCGAAAACAGCTGCAACAGGACCAGCATAGGCCTGGGCCAAACAGCCCCCCACCAGTGCCAAGGCCATCACAGGCATAGTGTGACTCAGAGGAGGAACAACCTGAGCCTGCCCCAGTAGGCAGACGTAGGCGTGCCCAGTATGCCTTGGCCTTGGCAAAGAGGCAATGCATAGCACATACACTGGCTCAGTAGGAACCCTGGAAATGATACCTCTCTCTGACTCGCACATATAGTAAAAGGGATGCCTAACTTGACACTACCTGTTGCCAAACATGTATAGGGAGTGCAGTATGCGCATCTGACATAGGCAGCCCTGCAGCACCACCTGAGGCATGATTGCCATGTGTTAAGCAATGTAAGGTAGTGCTAAACAGCATTTACCACCATGTTGTATATGCAAACTTGATGACCTTCAGTAGCATCCTACCCTCACCAAACATGAGGCCACAATATGAAGACAAGATGATCAATTACAACAATTGGCTTAAGTATTGCTGTCAGTGAAAGGGGATTCAATGCCTGTCAGCCTGGGATGAGATGCTCAACAAGACATGATGCTTTGCTAGGGATGGATTTCACCTATCATCTGTGGCCTATTGGATATTGCCAAAGGCTCTTGTCACCCCTTAGTGCCTTTTCTAGGTAAGGCTCAAAACACAAACCCACCTCCATAGGTATCACAAGGGATAAGAAAGTATAAGTAATGCTACTCAATGCCAGAAGTATAAACTGCAAGATGCATGCACTCCAAACACTCCTCAGCATGGAGAATGTTGATATCTGTGCAGTAACATAAACCTGGTTCAAGGCTCCCAAGAGCACCCTAGCATTCACAGGTACACCTCATACCATGCTTTACAGCTGCAAAACATGGAACAACCTACAAAAGGAGGGTGAGTATCAATATTTGTCAAAAATACCCACACCCCCAGGTTGGTGGCACAGCATGAAGCATCAGAGACTACCCATGTGTAACCAACAGTGGGTAAAACTGCCTTCCAGTTCATAGCCTGCTACAGACCACCCTCCTAAACCCAGGAACCACACTTGGCGACTGGAGAACACATGAAAATATGAAGATCTCCCCAAACACCATTATATTGGGTGGCTTCAACTACCCAAACATACACTGGGAGCATTACCTTAGCTCCAACACCCTAGGCCAAAGGTTCCCAGAATTTATAAACCAAAATGCTATGGAACAACTTGCTACCACTCCCACAAGAGGGATAAAAATACTGGACCTGATCATCACCAACATGGGGACTCTATGCCCAAGACCAGAAGTGTATCCCTCACTGGTATGATCACACCAGATAGTAATCTCACTGGATATTCACATCCCCACCCCAGCCCATGGCCAGAAAACCACAGTGAAAAATGTTCACTAAAGCATATGTCACACACCTCAAAACTGAGGTGGAATCCTTCACAGCCCCTGTGTCTGTGGAAAATACGGCCCAGACCTCATAACCCTTTATAAACACATTCTATGAACACCGTCAGGAATGCATGGATCATGCAATCCCAAATAAAACCAAGACCCAATCCTCCAAAAGCAGGCATCCTGTTTGGTGGACCCCAGCCATAAACAAACCATACAACACAAGGGGGAAGCTACTATATGATAGATCCAAATCAGAAAAAGGGAAGCCATCTCTGACCAGTATTATTGAAAAACAATGTCCACACATAAAATTGTCTAAGGCCATCTGTGAGATAAAAATCATACAGGACACCAAGGATAATCACAAGGCATTCTTTACTTATTGTAGGAACCTGTGTGGGAATCCCCAGGTATGTTCAGAATTAGTCCAAAATGACAAACAATACAACAAACCCACAGACATTGCCAACATCCAAGCTGACAGGTTCAGTGCAAACTTCTCCCCCCCTCCCCACCAAAAGGGCAAATATCTATCCCAGCAGAGTGCTGGCCCCCTGACATCACAGATACTCAGGTAACAGCCAGCCTCTCTAAAGCAAAACACACAGCATCAATGGGACCAGACGGTGTCCTGGGCTGTGTCCAACATGAACCCCAAGAAGAATTGAACACACACATAAAACCACTGTTCAATGTCAGCCTTAACACACGATATGTACCCAAGTCGATAGCAATCTCACATTCGACAACCATGTGGCCAAAGTGTTCAGAGAAACATTTCATATAGCCCACCGAATCATGATGGTAATCACATCTACATCAGTGGAGGTCATTGTGCCTCTTAACTCATCCCTCATCAGGCCCATAATTGAGTACAATGCCCCTTGTGGGATGTACCTTTTCAGACACCTGCAGCAGCTGGAAAGACCACAAAAATACCTCACCAGGAGGATCAAAGGGCTCAAACACATGCCAGTCACTGCCCGGTTAAAGAAACTGCAGCTCCACTCAGTGGCATACTGCCTGCCCAGAGGCGGTCTGTGCCAGATGTATAAAGCCATGTCCAACCTGGAATCAATGGACATGCTGCACCTTGGAAAATCAGAATCCCATCAAGCTATGCACTCAAGAGACCTGAACCTCAGGACTGAAATAAATAGGACATGCTGGAGTGACAGATCCATAACCCAGAGGCTCCCCCCACTCTTGAGTAAACTCCCACTCCAGGTTAGCCAGAGTCCCTCATTGACTCTCTTCAAGAGGAATCCTGATGAGTGGATGGGAGATTGTAGGTTTACCCTGGGTATCACTTCTATGTCACTGTTAGCCAGAGGCACAGTATACTAACCATTAAAAATATGGTAATTTTGGCCAAAACTCCACTACAATGTGCTTGAAAGCCCCAAACAACTTGGAC
>NW_025059772.1:0-5035 GCF_019279795.1 Protopterus annectens
AATTTTTTTTTTTCAGATTACTTTTACTTGCAGAGACACTCAAAACAAGTGTTGCTGTATAATACAAGATATAGAATTCAATTATATATTATAATTAATACAATCAGGTAAATCAAATAACTTTTGCATGGCCCTAACGTTGTGCAAGGAACCTATTGCTTGAAAACAGTTCAAAGGTAAATAACCTGCCACTGGCCAGATGCATTTTCTTTGAATGTGGGTTTCAATGCTGTTTCATTGACTGAGTTAAAAGTAGAGAAACTCTAATGCCAAGTCTGTTTTCATTGTAAGACTATTGCTTTGTTTAGGTTTAGTAAAAGTCTCGGTGTTTGGGCTATAATGTTTGAAATAAAAGTTGTAAATTAAATCCAACTGCCTGTAATCATTGTAGAACTAAAGCATAAAACAGTATGCACACATTTGAACAGTGTCTACAGTAAATGGGGAGAAATAGCCAAGTAATGGGACACTGGAATGGCGGTGTGGGCGGGGCTTGGGGTGGGTGGTCTTGGGCGGGGCTGTGTTGGAAGGGGGCGGGGTGAGCTATGTGGGTGGGGCTCTGGGTTTGCACCCCCCTGCAAAAAATCCTGCGGGCTCCCTTGCAAGCAGCCTATGGTCATTGAGGCGAGCAGGATGTAGCTGTACATGGAACAGTAGGTTGTGCAAGTGTGATAACACATGGGTTGACAAGGCTCACATGTGTCCCGAGACAGGGAGAGTGGGCAGTGTGTAGGGGTGTGTTCATACACCAGCTGCACTCACAGTAAGTATGAGTCATGAGTGCTATAGAGGAGTGTCAGGTAGGTGAATCATGGGTATGCAATAGTGGGACTAAGTGTGCAGGTGTCAGTTGGCGGAGATGTAGTAGGCACGCCCAGCGGAAGTAATTAATATTCCTATGTGGGCATTGCTGATGCTCATAACTCCCAAACATGAAGAGCATATCTACTGTATAGTCCGTAAGCCATTTGGGGAACACATAGGGATTATATCAGTGCCCTGTACCAAATGATCATGGACGTCCGTGATTATGAATCAGAATCCAACACAGTCCTAACTAAACCCCACCAGAACTAGTGATATTAGGTCAACAGATGGCGGAATAGATGTAATGCCTGACAGCATATCTCTCTCTCTCTCTCTATATATATATATATATATATCTATATATATATATATATATATATATATATATATATATATATATATATATACATATATATCCATACATATACAGACACAGAAATATATGTATATACTTTACCACTAAGCCATGGCAGATATACATACATCTGAGGTGATCATGTACAGATCATCCAGCACAGACATTCATATAAATATAAAACTATCTATCAATATATAGATATTGAATTTACATCACAACAGCGGACCACAAGACACCAAAGCATTAGACAAGAATGAAAGGGAAACCACATGTGCCTCCTGCATTATGTAGTGGTGTTACTATCAAGGCAAGTGTGTTATGTTGCATCACATGGGTCAGATGGTAGTAAGAGTAAGAGTAGGGCTGCTGACATTTACCCACCAGACCTGTTGGTGAATGTATGTGTATGTGTTGACAGCCCAGTCTCTTGGCCGATTATGACATTTGTGGACACTATATAGGAATGCAACAAAACACACTTAACACATCCTGGGTGAGCCACTCACAGATACCAACACATAGGAACGTCTCAAACACACACATGTCATGACTTGGAATCGAACACCTACCTGTCTATTTTATCACACTACAGCATTATGCAGTTACAGAACATGCTACCGAGATTTCTGGAACACACTCCCAGAGGCATACTTCTAGGTGGGTGATATCAAAGGAAAACGATAGGGAAAGTATGGAGATTGAGCAGTCTAAAAGCATTACTCTGTCCCCAGGCAGCTGGAAACACACACACCCCAAGGCTGGGATATGAACATACACCTAACTACGTTATCACACTACAACATTATGCAGTTACAGAATGCACTATTGAGATTACTGGAACACCACTCCCAGAGGTATACTTCTAGGTGGGTGAATCATCAGCAAAGGCAAAAGGCGATAGGGAATGTATGGAGAGGGAGCCATCTAAAAGCATTACTCTGTCCCCAGGCAGCTGAAAACACACACTTGGCAGGGCTGGGATTTGAACATACACCTACCTACCTTATCACACTACAGCATTACACAGTTACAGAACACTACGATTACTGAAACACAGCACTCCCAAAGGCATACTTCTAGGTGGGTGACATCATCAAAAGGCAAAGACCCCGATAGGGAATGTATGGGGGTGAGCAGTCTAAAAGCATTACTCTGTTTCCAGGCAGTTGGAAACACACACACTGGCAGGGCTGGGATTGAACATACACCTAACTATCTTATCACACTACAGCATTACAATACAGAATCCACGAGATTACTGAACACAGCACTCCCAGAGGCATACTTCTAGGTGGGTGACATCATCAGCAAAGCAAAGATAGGGAATGTATGGAGTGAGCAGTCTAAAAGCATTACTCTGTCCCCAGGCAGCGGGAAAACACACACACACACATTGGCAGGCTGGGATTGAACATACACCTAACTACCTTATCACACTACAGCATTACAGTTACAGACGTGCTACCAAGATTACTGGAACACAACACTCCCACAGGCATACATCTAGGTGGATGACATCATCAAGAATGGAACAAATGCCGATAGGGATTGTATGGAGGTGAGCAGTCTAAAAGCATATTACTGTCCCAAGGGAAATAAACACACGGCAGTGGGGAGCAGGACAACTGCCTATCTACGACACTACTACAACACTACATAGATTTGAGGCCACAGACAGTACACCTTTCAAGACAGTCAATCAGTGTGTTCAATGTAGGAATCCATCCTGGCGTGGGGTATGGACATCTGTTGCCTGGATGACCACTATCGCATACAGGATTTCAGTGGTCATGCCATCACAAGGCACATAACCGACACAAGGTGTCACTGGGCATGCTCAACACTTAGTAGCACCGTCTGTTTGGAATGTACTATGTGTCCATCTACACAACAGCATACTGGGCATGCTCACACACTTAGAGTGAAGGGCTGTCTTGATGCACGATTCTAAAAACGGAAGGGCAAAGTGTGTCGATGTGAACATTGTTGTACCCGCACCATATATCACACTGGTCATCAGTGCTAGGTGTAGCGTTCATAATCACAGGCAATCAGTCAACAATGGAATACGGACATCTCTGCAGTGAGGAACACCTGACATATGGCACAGTTGTGCCTCTCACCGTATACCTCAGATACAGACATGTGGGCCATAAGACTGATGGACCACTCCAGGTGTTAGTGTCCCGCTAAGGCCACCATGTACTGACCAGTACACACTCAAGAGCCATCACAGATGTCTCAGGTGCAGATCACAGTGGTAAAAGCCACATTATACTATTTAGCCCTCAGACATCACCATGTCTTTGGACCAGCAACACACATCCATACATTAGTACAACACCATGTTACTCATGACCAGTGGACTGTACATAGGTCTACAGCAACTGTGCAGACTACACATGTACTGAGAGGGTTCCATCATGTGTTAGGCAATGCAATGATACCACTGTTCATAACCAGGGGCTCTACACAAAACAGGGGTTCTTACACAGCTGTAACAGATACTGTTGCTGTACACCAAAAAACACTCATGTTTGGTTTGACATACATGTAATTGCGTGGATATGTACATGGACACACACACACACACACACACACACACACACACACACACAACAAAAAAATTACATAGCATAGTTTTTGCTGTCCTCCATGCAGACAAGTGGCTACAGCAATGCACATGGAAGGTAGGTCCATGGCTGTTGAATGCTAACAGTACATAGGTAAATGTTGACTGAGGTAACATTCCCTCTGTACTAGTTACCCATGAAAATTCATATCATACAACAGTCCATGTGTCATTATGTCATCACACATGTCCACCAATTGCAATGCATCAAACATGGCTACATGACAGGAATGTAGGACCAACACACATGAAATGTAGTGGTGTGCATCACTACCATGCATGTGCAGTAGCTGATTTTAGCATTCATCTGTGTCTAACTACAACATGCTGTTGCTATGCACCCCCTTCATTGACACCTGTATTTGGTGAAATACTGACAGTAGTAGGATGTACATCGGTATGGATGGATGTGTGTACATAAAGTGGTGGTCTACCTTTGCAGATGGATGTTTGCTGAATACAGCTCACAGGTATGTCACAAGCCATCTTACCATATCATGTGCAAACAGTACGCTATGTTACTGTTACTTGAAGGTGAAGACATACAACCTACACAGCGGTCAGGGTGTCACTGACTGTAAATCACTTGACACCTGTAACACTCATCCTCCCCTGTGCATATAAGCACAATTGCGAACGGTACACATAATGCGGCCAATACTGCTGCATGTCTGTCAGATGTATCATCATATACAGGTGTTTGATTCACAGTACTGCCATGTGTGTTTGCTGTGTGACCATATATGCCCTTGGTGGGAATACATCCCAATTGTTACACACCCTGTACACTGTTGTAGAGATCTGTACATACTGCAGTGTGAAAGCAGACATAGGCAGGGGTGTGTATCACACACATTAGCTATCTGTATGTGAATGACATTTGTGGACTCACATGTGTGTGTGTGTGTATGTATGTATGGTGTCTGTGCATGGAGTGAGGGTATGCTACCATACAGAACAGACAGGATCCTAACCCCTCTGGGGATGCAATCTACTACCCTGTTGATGCCTTGGTCTCACCCTGCTACCTGTACATGTTCATTTCTGTTGCTGTGGTGCAAGTACTGGTGATTACAAAGGGAGGGTCCTCACCTCAACATCAAGTGTGCGTATATCTGACCTGATGTGGGCATTTTTCTGTGTGTGTCTGTACTGTAAGCGTGTATTCTGTCACAGTGGAGCTATCAATGGCCTCTACCTTGACATCAAGACGCTTTTAAACCCCCCACATGTCACTG
>NW_025059773.1:0-4553 GCF_019279795.1 Protopterus annectens
GCTTAACGGCCAGTTTCAGTATAACCGTTTATTGTTTTTAGCTTTCTTTTTGCATTTCAAGCATGTTTCTGCATAGAGAAAAAAATACCTGTGGAAAGTTGTTTTTCTCCAAGAGGGAAAAAGGTAGGAGGCAGAAACTCTGCAGGTGTGTAGGGTACTATCCACCCTACAAAGGGGTAGGCAATCCTGGTTCAAACTTAACTGCCCGTTTCAGTATGACCGTTTATTGTCTTTAGCTTTCCCTATGCATTTCAAGCATGTTTTTGCATAGAGAAAAAATACCCATGGAAAGTTGTTTTTCTTCAAGAGGGAAAAAGCTAGGAGGCTGAAACTCTGCAGGTGTGTAGGGTACTATCCACCCTAACAAGGGGTAGGGCAATCCTGGTTCTGGCTTAACTGCCAGTTTCAGTATGACCGTTTATTGTTTTTAGCTTTCTTTTTGCATTTCAAGCATGTTTCTGCATAGACAAAAAAATACCTGTGGAAAGTTGTTTTTCTCCAAGAGGTAAAAAGCTAAGAGGCTGAAACTCTGCAGGTGTGTAGGGTGCTATCGACCCTACAAAGGGGTAGGGCAATCCTGGTTCTGGCTTAACTGCCAGTTTCAGTATGACCGTTTATGGTTTTTAGCTTTCTTTTTGCATTTCAAGCATGTTTCTGCATAGAGAAAAAAATACCTCAAGAAAGTTGTTTTTCTCCAAGAGGGAAAAAGCTAGGAGGCTGATACTCTGCAGGTGTGTAGAGTACTATCCACCCTAACAAGGGGTAGGGCTATCCTGGTTCTGGCTTAACTGCCAGTTTCAGTAAAACCGTTTATTGTTTTTAGCTTTCTTTTTGCATTTCAAGCATGTTTCTGCATAGAGAAAAAATAACCCTGGAAAGTTATTTTTCTCCAAGAGGGAAAAAGCTAGGAGGCTGAAACTCTGCAGGTGTGTAGGGTACTATCCAACCTACAAAGGGGTAGGGCAATCCTGGTTCTGGCTTAACTGCCAGTTTCAGTATGACCGTTTATTGTTTTTAGCTTTCTTTTTGCATTTCAAGCATGTTTCTGCATAGAGAAAAAAATACCTCAAGAAAGTTGTTTTTCTCCAAGAGGGAAAAAGCTAGGAGGCTGAAACTCTGCAGGTGTGTAGGCTACTATCCACCCTACAAAGGGGTAGGGCAATCCTGGTTCTGACTTAACTGCCAGTTTCAGTATGACTGTTTATTGTTTTTAGCTTTCCCTATGCATTTCAAGCATGTTTTTGCATAGAGAAAAAATACCCCTGGAAAGTTGTTTTTCTCCAAGAGGGAAAAAGCTAGGAGGCTGAAACTCTGCAGTGTGTAGGGTATTATCCACCCTACAAAGGGGTAGGGCAATCCCAGTTTCAGTATGACCGTTTATTGTTTTTAGCTTTCCCTATGCATTTCAAGCATGTTTCTGCATAGAGAAAAAATAACCCTGGAAAGTTGTTTTTCTCCAAGAGGGAAAAAGCTAGGAGGCTGAAACTCTGCAGGTGTGTAGGGTACTATCCACCCTACAAAGGGGTAGGGCAATCCTGGTTCTGGCTTAACTGCCAGTTTCAGTATGAACGTTTATTGTTTTTAGCTTTCTTTTTGCATTTCAAGCATGTTTCTGCATAGAGAAAAAAATACCTCTGGAAAGTTGTGTTTCTCCAAGAGGGAAAAAGCTAGGAGGCTGAAACTTTGCAGGTGTGTAGGGTACTATCCACCCTACAAAGGGGTAGGGCAATCCTGGTTCTGACTTAACTGCCAGTTTCAGTATGACCGTTTATTGTTTTTAGGTTTCCCTATGCATTTCAAGCATGTTTCTGCATAGAGAAAAAATAACCCTGGAAAGTTGTTTTTCTCCAAGAGGGAAAAAGCTAGGAGGCTGAAACTCTGCAGATGTGTAGGGTACTATCCACCCTACAAAGGGTAGGGCAATCCTGGTTCTGGCTTAACTGCCAGTTTCAGTATGACCATTTATTGTTTTTAGCTTTCCCTATGCATTTCAAGCATGTTTCTGCATAGAGAAAAAATAACCCTGGAAAGTTGTTTTTCTCCAAGAGGGAAAAAGCTAGGAGGCTGAAACTCTGCAGGTGTGTAGGGTACTATCCACCCTACAAAGGGGTAGGGCAATCCTGGTTCTGGCTTAAATGCCAGTTTCAGTATGACCGTTTATTGTTTTTAGCTTTTCCTATGCATTTCAAGCATGTTTCTGCATAGAGTAAAAATAACCCTGGAAAGTTGTTTTTCTCCAAGAGGGAAAAAGCTAGGAGGCTGAAACTCTGCAGATGTGTAGGGTACTATCCACCCTACAAAGAGGTATGGCTGTCCTGGATCTGGCTTAACTGCCAGTTTCAGTATGACCATTTATTGTTTTTAGCTTTCCCTATGCATTTCAAGCATGTTTTTGCATAGAGAAAAAATACCCCTGGAAAGTTGTTTTTCTCCAAGAGGGAAAAAGCTAGGAGGCTGAAACTCTGCAGGTGTGTAGGGTATTATCCACCCTACAAAGGGGTAGGGCAATCCTGGTTCTGGCTTAACTGCCAGTTTCAGTATGACCGTTTATTGTTTTTAGCTTTCTCTATGCATTTCAAGCATGTTTATGCATAGAGAAAAAATAACCCTGGAAAGTTGTTTTTCTCCAAGAGGGAAAAAGCTAGGAGGCTGAAACTATGCAGGTGTGTAGGGTACTATCCACCCTAACAAGGGGTAGGGCAATCCTGGTTCTGGCTTAACTGCCAGTTTCAGTATGACCATTTATTATTTTTAGCTTTCTTTTTGCATTTCAAGCATGTTTCTGCATAGAGAAAAAATACCTCAAGAAAGTTGTTTTTCTCCAAGAGGGAAAAAGCTAGGAGGCTGAAACTCTGCAGGTGTGTAGGGTACTATCCACCCTACAAAGGGGTAGGGCAATCCTGGTTCTGGCTTAACTGCCAGTTTCAGTATGACCGTTTATTGTTTTTAGCTTTCCCTATGCATTTCAAGCATGTTTCTGCATAGAGAAAAAATAACCCTGGAAAGTTTTTTTCTCCAAGAGGGAAAAAGCTAGGAGGCTGAAACTCTGCAGGTGTGTATGGTACTATCCACCCTAACAAGGGGTAGGGCAATCCTGGTTCTGGCTTAACTGCCAGTTTCAGTATGACCGTGTATTTTTTTTAACTTTCTCTATGCCTTTCAAGCATGTTTATGCATAGAGAAAAAATAACCCTGGAAAGTTGTTTTTCTCCGAGAGGGAAAAAGCTAGGAGGCTGAAACTATGCAGGTGTGTAGGGTACTATCCACCCTAACAAGGGGTAGGGCAATCCTGGTTCTAGCTTAACTGCCAGTTTCAGTATGACCGTTTCTTGTTTTTAGCTTTCTTTTTGCATTTCAATCATGTTTCTTCATAGAGAAAAAAATACCTCAAGAAAGTTGTTTTCTCCAAGAGGGAAAAAGCTAGGAGGCTGAAACTCTGCAGGTGTGTAGGGTACTATCCACCCTACAGAGGGGTAGGGAAATCCTGGTTCTGACTTAACTGCCAGTTTCAGTATGACCGTTTATTGTTTTTAGCTTTCCCTATGCATTTCAAGCATGTTTTTGCTTAGAGAAAAAATACCCCTGGAAAGTTGTTTTTCTCCAAGAGGGAAAAAGCTAGGAGGCTGAAACTCTGCAGGTGTGTTGGGTACTATCCACCCTACAAAGGGATAGGGTAATCCTGGTTTTGGCTTAACTGCCAGTTTCAGTTTGAACGTTTATTGTTTTTAGCTTTCTCTATGCATTTCAAGCATGTTTTTGCATAGAGAAAAAATACCCCTGGAAAGTTGTTTTTCTCCAAGACGGAAAAAGCTAGGAGGCTGAAACTCTGCAGGTGTGTAGGGTATTATCCACCCTACAAAGGGGTAGAGCAATCCTGGTTCTGGCTTAACGGCCAGTTTCAGTATAACCGTTTATTGTTTTTAGCTTTCTTTTTGCATTTCAAGCATGTTTCTGCATAGAGAAAAAAATACCTGTGGAAAGTTGTTTTTCTCCAAGAGGGAAAAAGGTAGGAGGCAGAAACTCTGCAGGTGTGTAGGGTACTATCCACCCTACAAAGGGGTAGGCAATCCTGGTTCAAACTTAACTGCCCGTTTCAGTATGACCGTTTATTGTCTTTAGCTTTCCCTATGCATTTCAAGCATGTTTTTGCATAGAGAAAAAATACCCATGGAAAGTTGTTTTTCTTCAAGAGGGAAAAAGCTAGGAGGCTGAAACTCTGCAGGTGTGTAGGGTACTATCCACCCTAACAAGGGGTAGGGCAATCCTGGTTCTGGCTTAACTGCCAGTTTCAGTATGACCGTTTATTGTTTTTAGCTTTCTTTTTGCATTTCAAGCATGTTTCTGCATAGACAAAAAATACCTGTGGAAAGTTGTTTTTCTCCAAGAGGTAAAAAGCTAAGAGGCTGAAACTCTGCAGGTGTGTAGGGTGCTATCGACCCTACAAAGGGGTAGGGCAATCCTGGTTCTGGCTTAACTGCCAGTTTCAGTATGACCGTTTATTGTTTTTAGCTTTCTTTTTGCAATTCAAGCAAGTTTCTGCATAGAGAAAAAAT
>NW_025059774.1:0-5564 GCF_019279795.1 Protopterus annectens
GTTTATATATATAATATATATATAGATAGATATATATATAGATAGATAGATAGAGATAGAAATATATAGAAAATATTTTTGCTCAAGTGTGATCCATTTTTAGTTGATATGTCTTTGTACTTTTATGTAACTATTTGAACTCTAATATCTTTTAATTCGCCATACATGCCTAGCATGTATTTTTCTGACTATATTGTATGCTTGCTAACACTAACATATTTATGTATACTCTGTAATTGGAGTACTATTGTTTACATGTACTACTTGGAGCTTTTTATTTGGGCTTGCTCTGAAAAAGGAGTAACCCAGTTAACAAATGTCAATTAACTAAAATAAATAAAGAAATAAAAACAGGCAGTACATATATATATATATATATATATATATATATATGTATATATATATATCACAAAGCAGTTTATATGAACCAAGAACAGTAAGTGCAGAAGCTCACCAGACCCCAATCCTCCAGACACAAAGGAAAAATAAAATATGTACGGCTTCCACTAGTTACCAATGAAGAAGATATTTTCTTTGTTTCAATGAAAACCAGTCCAGCGTATTGAATCCAAAAGAACTCTTTTTATTCCAAACGAATGATAAAATCCAACAACAAGATACGAAACACAAGCGCTTTCGCCCGGTGATCCCAGGCTTTTTCAAGTACAAATCAATAATAAATGCTGTAAGCTTAAATAGCTTGGCAAAAGTACCAATATTAAATTGCTTCTGCTTTAATAATTGAATACATTCAGTGCCTTAATGGCTAGCTGTTAAAGCTACAATAACTTATAACCAACACTGAATAGCATACTGTGCTTCTAAAAATTGAATCAAATACTACTTAAAGTACAAATATAATACAATTAGTGAATATTTAATAAATTCCAGTGTTCTATTTCTAGTTGTTTTAGACAAATTGTGTATCATCTTGCTAAGCCATATTGAGTCCAATAAATTAAAATAGCACATGACCATGAATATTATTACAATCAACTTTTAAAAATGTTTAAAAAATTTTTTTTTTTATTTTTATTTTTTACTAGAAAATCCCTATTTCATACATTAAATGGTCATAATTTGCAATTAAAAATGTATTTATGCATTTCATAATGAATATATGTGTCTTGTGAATAAACTACTAAAAACATGCTAATAATGCTAACACTAATCTGGTATGTAGGAATCTTAAAAATCTTATTGTGCCTCAACTATTGTTGCTGTAATAAAACACATGAAAGTGCTTGTGCAATTAATTTAATTATTATTAGTAATTGATGTTCAAAAAGTCAAAATTGATCTTGTTACATGAAACCTATGTTCTTATTATAAAATATGTTAAAATATTAAAACTTACTGAGCAGATAAATAACATAATAAGCAAATGATACTTCCACTATAACATATTCCTCTTAGTTTTTAAAACGCAGGACAAACTAACACTTTCATTTAACCCCGGATGCTTTGTGGCATCCAACTTGAGTTGCCAGATAAGTTCCCCTACCGCCCAACCTAAGTCCCAACTCCCTCCCTAAATCCTGTGGCACCTTTTCTAAGTCCCAACCCTTCAGAGACATATGTGGGCAAATAGCAGAATGTTTGAAGAACGCTGGTATCTTTCTTTTTTATTCAGATCATATAGATAACCATAAAATTTACTGCTTGAGTGTTCTTTCCGGCCTACCTAATGAAAGCCGGACAGGCTTGACATAGACCCAAATAAACCAATCTCACTGATGTACAAGAATAGTGATTGTGAAGCTTTAAAGCAAGCTTTGAGGGTAGTATGTTCACATGATCTTTTTGTAAAACATGGGAACATTGGTGACACCTCCCACAACTGTATGTGCCTAACCTTTTAGAAGAACTATCTATAACTTGCGCCAATTTTGGATATGCAATTTGCTCAAAAATACCCTTGAGGTTGGTGTCTCTTTTTCTTAAAATTAATAGTTTTCGGAAGAAGTAATCAATATCCTCCTGCATTGTAACAATTGGCCAACGAAGTAATATATTCTATTAAATAAAGAGTCACTAGTGTATGTGTATGTAAAACTTTTATGCGTATTAGTTTCTACTTCTTCAGTTCTAACTGTTAATGAACCTACCCCTAATAAAGGAGTATAAAAACAATCTCTCTTCATCAAAACTTCAGCTAGTATTGTTTGAAATAATGAAACAGGGTAAGCTCTTTCTGTGAATAATGTTCTCAAAAAGTGTACTTTCTGAAAAAACAGCTCTATAGAACTACACATTCTCGAAGCCCAGATTAGTTGTCCTTTAATAATCCCTTTTTTGATATAAAATGGATGCCCACTATCAAAATGCAAAAAAGTATTTGAATATGTGCTTTTTCTGTAAATGTATGATTGAAACCAGTCTGTGTTTGCATCTTTTTATAAAGCCACATCCAAGTAATGTAATGAATTATTGCTAATTTCATACGTAAAAGAAAGAAAATCCGTTGACTTATTTAAATAGTCAAAAAATTCTAGAAAATTGTCTTTTGATCCATGCCAAAAAATGCAGATATCGTCCAAGTATCTTTTATAGTAAACTATGAACTGTTTCCACTTAGTAGAATGAATGTTGTATTTCTCCCATCTGTGTAACACTATGTTAGCGTAAGCCGCTGCACACGGAGCTCCCATTGCTACACCACTTCTTTGTCTGAAAAATTCTCCGTTAAAATAGATGAAGTTATTTTGTAGAATAATACCCATAAATTCCACAAGTAAATTTATTAAATCATTGTTTAAACCTGATTACGTTGCTAATACCTCCCTAAACCATTCTATACCTATGTCTTGCGGTATACTGGGGAAAAGTTCAACTATATCTATGGTTACCATAAGAATTTCAGATGTGTTTAAACCTACAGGAATGCTTGCTAGGAATTCCCATGAATCTTTACAGACAAAGTCCAGGGTGGATACAAAATCTTTCAGATGAAAATCTACAAACTTGCTTAAAGGCTCCGTAATGCCCCCAGCTCCAGCTACAATGGGTCTAAATTTAAGTGGTTCCAACCCTTTGTGCACTTTTGGAATCCCAAACAAAACTGGGGTTTTCGCCTTAGATACCGTTAAATAATTGAAAATGTTTTCATCAATTAAACCTTGCATCAGGTGATCATAGAGAAAGTATTTTACGTTGGCAAGTGCAATATTCAGTTCATTTAATGACACTGAGTCATAAATTTTAGTGTCCTGTAAAAGGTTATGAATACAGCTGTCATAATCAAAACTATACATTACGACTATGCCTCCCCCTTTGTCCGGTTTCATTACTCTGATTTTTTCTTCTTTTAATTTGTCAACCACTTTTTGCAAATATGGGTTAAAATTTGAATGTTGTTCAATGTGTTTCCCAACTTCATTTTCTCTCCAACATTTCTCCACCAACTCTTCAAAAATTTTTAAAGTTGGATGTGTAGGGGGATTAAATGTACTACTTCTAGATAGACAGTCCTTAGGTAGTCCTTGTCCTTTAAAAAATAAAACCAAATTTAAATTTCTAACAAACAGTTTGAGTTCTATAAGTAACTTTGGTAAATATGCAGGTTTCTTGGGTACATACTGCAAACCTTTCGTGAATAATTCAAAAAAGTCAGCAGTCACAACCACATCTGTAAAATTAAAAATAGTGAAGTTATCCTTACTTATAACCCTGTATCCTTTGTTCTCCTTTTCTGTTTCCTGTTCATAACCTAAATATGTAGCTGAATGAATGGCACCTATCTGTGGGCCCTCCCCCAGATCTGTTGTTGATACTGATAGTTTCTCCCCCCTGGTCTGCCCTGGGGGAACTGAAAAACCTGCTGTTGGTTAGAACTACCTTTCTGGGCTAGTCGTTCACTTCTTCTTAGTGGTTCTAGATTAGGAGTGTTAACTTGTACATTACTCCCTTGAGCATTTTTAGTTGCTTCCTTATCAAAGGAAGCCCCTTTAAATCTCCCTGGTACAGGGTAAGCCACTCCCTCCCTATTACTTTCAAACAGTGCATATATATATATATATATATATATAGATATATAAATATATAGAAAATATTTTTGCTCAAGTGTGATCCATTTTTAGTTGATATTTCTTTGTACTTTTATGTAACTATTTGAACTTTAATATCTTTTAATTCACCATACATGCCTAGCATGTATTTTTCTGACTATATTGTATGCTTGCTAACACTAACATATTTATGTATACTCTGTAATTGGAGTACTGTTGTTTACATGTACTACTTGGAGCTTTTTATTTGGGCTTGCTCTGAAAAAGGACTAACCCAGTTAACAAATGTCAATTAATTAAAATAAAGAAAAAAATAAAAACAGGCAGTACATATATATATATATATATATATATATATATATATATATTATATGTATGCATATATATATATATATATATATATATTATATGTATGCATATATATATATATATATATATATATATGCATATATATATATATATATATATATATATATATATATATATAGGACTTTTGAGCAAAAGCTCAAAAGTCCGAATCCATAATTACCGGACACACTTTAATGAAAGCGCTTTCACCGAAAATGCGCTTTCATTAAAGTATGTTAAAAAAAAAAAACATTAAATCTACTGCTATGCAGGGGGCAAGCCCCCCCCCCTGCACCCCCCTACATTAATATTCTCACTCTGAGGTCGCACTACAGTGGGGAAAGGGAATTTTCCCTTATCCGCACCATAGTACAACTGGCACTACAAGCATACTTACCCGAAAGTGCTGCTTCGGTGAACAGCACTTTCGGTTAAGTATGCTCACCGATTAAGTTTTGATTGGAAGGAAGTGCAGTTGGGGATCTTAATATGGATCCCTTATGTAGCCCATCCCATGTAATATAAAAATACTGTAAGAACAAAAATTGTTCTACTTACTGTTACCTTTTTTTCTTCCTCTTTCCCCTCCTTAATTTTCTTCCAAACATTAATGATATAAAGTAGAGCATATGCTTTGGAGTCCCATACAAGTTTAACAGAGTCATAAAAGTCCAATATTTCCAGGTTTCCTTGTTCCACCATATTCCACAGATGTGATTGATGCTTTGTAATCCCACATTTATTCATTATTTTCTGACTTGCTGGTTTTCTTACTCCATCTCCATCTCACAACTCCGGTTTCTGGTTCATTTCCAATGTAGTCCCAAGTTTTTCTAGTCAACACCTAGGCTTTTTTTCTGGCTCTCAAGCATTTTCCTTTGAAACATTGGAAAAGGTTTCATTGGCACAGTCTCTCTATGAGCTTTATTATCAGAAGAATAAAAAGCAGAATCTCCTTCTGTTTGATAGCTCACTGTTTGTTGGGCAAACTTTTGTATTTCCTCCTTAGCATGTTCTGCATAAAAAAATTTCTTTGGCTCTTCAGGAAAAAATATTTTGCAGATAAGTGTATACAGCAGCATGAATCTCATACATACTTCTTCCGATTCCCTGATTGCTAAAATACATTTACTCCTATTCTGTATGGTGTACATTGAGTAATCATTATCCACAATCTTCTGTCTCCAACTTTTTGATACTTGTTCCTTC
>NW_025059775.1:0-5428 GCF_019279795.1 Protopterus annectens
TCCGATAGTTTGATATTTTAGGGACTGCATTTTTCTGGGCAAAAGAAGAATATGGATGCCTGCCTCAGCATTCTCATCCAGATATTGTATACTCAGGGACTGCTTCTGGGCAAAGGATAAATCTGTCATTAAGTCAACCTTGAAGGGAGCTGCCCACCCACTATGGATATGTTATTTATAATTCATACTTTATTTAAAGGGAACATGGATTTATTGCTCTAAAGCCTTTTCACTGGACTTAGTACCTTCTGCCATATATGATGCTAGCTTTCGGTGTTTAGCGGTTATTAAAATATTTTGTATAAAGTAGTATTTTTAAAAGATCAAAATATTAGAGGCTGCCATGTACAGCCTATTATGAAAGAAACTGATAAATTAATTGTTGTTCCCACGAAGGTATAAATATAAAAAATATTGCTTGTATAGACTGTTGTTGAACCTCTAATTTCTACCTGTAAATGTGATGTATATTAAGTATGACTTAAACCATTGTTTGTACTGCCGATGATGGTGTCAGCAGTTAGTAATCGTGCTCAATATTTCTATCCTCTGAGTATGACTGTTTTATAGGAAGGACTAAATGCGTATTATATCAGCACAATTGTTAGGCAACTGGTGCTACAAAATCTGCAAAGGTAATCTGAACAACACAGAATTTATAGCAATCCCAAGTCCTTTCAGTGAAAAAAATGCTTGTTGAAATGTAGTTTAAAATGTTTGGGAAATATTTCAAAGTAAGTGCTTGTTAAAATTTATGTTAAATATAAAGTGGCTGTGAGGTGTTTTAGAGTTATTTTAGCAAATTTATTTTCTGCTTTATTTTTAATTTTCAATGTTCATAAGTTGTACTGGTGCTTAAAAGAGTGTTAAAAATTTTGAAAGATAAATGTCCTTAATTTGCAAGGGTGTTTTCAGTGTTGCACTGTTTGCTGAATTCTGAGGAAGTGCTATGAAGGTGGCTGAGCTATTACGGTGGTTGAGGTGTTAAGGTAGTTGATCTTCTTACAGGTCACATGGCTCCATCACCATAACTGTAATTTCAGTTATATTATATTATGTTATATTATATTATGTTATTTTATGTTATGTTATGTTATATGTTAGTTATAGAATTCTGTATTTTTTAAGAAAACACTCAGATTGGTAGTGTATATTCTAATGCCAATTTTCTTTCACATATAGTACATGCCATACTAATTTTGGACTGAAACTTTCTATCATTTCTGCCCTGTGCTTTAAGTAAGAGTTGGGCAACCATTCCTTTCTGCATGTATTTTAGCCTGCACGGTGAATGGCCTGCAGACAAATACTTCAGTTTCCTAGTTTATAACCAATAGTCCTACAGTATTTAACCCGTATCCACAGATATCTTGCTGGACAGCTTTTACTCTCTGCTTCACAACAGACACTGAGATTTGCTCCTTACTGTTCTTTTGGCCTGCTGTTGCTCATCAACTATTTCTTTCCATTATTTTAATTCACGTTTATCTAGACTTGCTACTCCCACTATTTGCCTCCTCCACTGCATGCCATCATGAAACTCTAACTTAGTCTTCCTACCTTAAGTGTATTGCCTCTTTGCCCTAGACACCTGATGAACCACTTCCAGCTCTGAGTCAGTATTTTTGTTTTCCTGAGCTGCAAATCCTACATTACTGAGCTTATTTTTTCTCATTGTTTTGGTGCTCTCCTAGAGGAGGGAGGGCAGCCTAAGCTACTAAAAATTGGACACAATTTTTTGATTCTGTAGTAATTTCCATAATTTTTCTTTCTAATGCTCCACCCACTCTCCCTATTGTGCTTTATGCCTCACTCACCCCATGTTCTCTCATCATTCCTTTATTCACCATCTTGAGAGCAGGTTAAGTGAAATAGTACTGGCATTTTGTCTACAATAGGCAAGTAAAACAAGATTCTACTCCCTGAGAGCCACACATTCTCAGACTATGATACCCACAGCTCATACAACATACTTAGCTTTCTTGACTTGGCTCTATGTGTAATTAGCTTACCCTGATGCGTTGTTTAACTCTAAATTACACAGATTGTTCTGGACACTTACCTGTCAGGTGATTGATCCACTCCCACCCCCTTACTCCACATTTAATCTTTTCCCAATTTAACACTATCCAATCACAGAGTACTTTTAGTACTTCTAAAGTAATCACATTCCTTCTTTCTCTCTCTTTCTCTCTCTCTCTCTATATATATATATATATATATATATATATATACAGAAGATATAAAATGATTACACACCCCTGTTAAAATGCCAGTTTTTTGTGATATAAAAAATGAGACCACAATAAATAATTTCAAAACTTTTCCCACCTTTATTGTGACCTATAACCTGTACAATTCAATTGAAAAACAAACAAATCTGTTAGGGAAAAAAATATAACAAATAAAAACCATACAATATGCTGGTTGCATAAGTGTGCACACCCTTAGACTAATACTTTGTTGTGTGTGCACACCCTTAAACTAATACTTTGTCGAAGCACCTTTTCATTTAATTACAGCATTCAGTCTTCTTGGGTAGGAGTTTATCAGCATGGCACATCTTGACCTGGCAATATTTGCCCACTCTTCCTTGCAAAAGTGCTCCAAATCTTTCAGATTGCAAGGGCATCTTTTGTGCACAGCCCCCTTCAGGTCACTCCACAGATTTTCTATTGGATTTAGGTCTGGGCTCTGGCTGGGCCATTCCAAAACTTTAATTTTCTTCTGGTGAAGCCATTCTTATGTTGATTTGGATGTATGCTTGGGGTTATTGTCATGGTGAAAGGTGAAATTCCTCTTTGTCTTCTGATTTCTAGTAGACGCCTGAAGGTTTTGGGCTCTCCACCTTGACTAAAACCCCAGTTCAAGCTGAAGAAAAGCAACCTGAAAGGATGATACTGCCACCACCATGCTTCACCATGGGGATGGTGTTCTTTTGGTGATGTGAAGTATTGTTTTTGCGCCAAACATACATTTTGGAATTGTGGCCAAAAAGTTCAACCTTGGTCTCATCAGACTTGCAACCCTACCCCATAGCCCAGACATATGGACAATATGGGAGATTGTTGTCACATGTAGTACACAACCAGTACTTGCCATAAATTCCTGCAGCTCCTACAGTGTTGCGGTAGGTCTCTTGGCAGCCTCCATGACCAGTTTTTGTCTTGTCTTTTCATCAATTTTGGAGGGATGTCCAGTTCTTTGCAACGTCACTGTTGTCCCATATTTTCTCCACTTTTTGATGACTGTCTTCACTGTGTTCCATGGTATAGCCAATGCTGTGGAAATTTTTTTGTACCCTTTTCCTGCCTTGATACCTTTCAAAATGAGATCCGCTTGATGCTTTCTAAGCTCTCTGCGAACCATGGCTTTTGCTGTAGCAGGCAACTGAGTAAATGTCAAAAAAATCTACTAGGACAGCTGAACATTATTTGGGGTTAATCAGAGTCTCTTTAATTGATCGCAGGTGTGTACCCAAGAAGACTGAATGCTGTAATTAAATCAAAATGTGCTTCCACAAAGTATTAGTTTAAGGGTGTGCACACTTATGCGACCAGTGTATTGTACGTTTTTTAATTTTTATATTTTTTCCCCTAACAGATTTGCTTGTTTTTCAATTGAATTTTACAGGTCATAGGTCACATTAAAGGTGGGAAAAGTTTTGAAATGATTTACTGTGGTCTCATTTTTTAATAGCACAAAAACCTGGCATTTTAACAGTGGTGTGTAAACTTTTTATATCCATTGTGTGTATGTGTGTGTATATATATATATATATATATATATATATATATCTCCCATAGGAAACTACACCTTAGCTAACTTCCATTTTGAACCAGAATCTACCTTCCTCCCACTATAATACTGTACAATGAAACTCGTTGTACTACTAATTTCTCTCCCCATGTTTTCACATTACTAGTCATACTGAAACATTTCAACCTCCCTACCACACCCTTCCATAAGGATATATTTCTTTAAATAACTCCCAGTAACTGCTCTTGTAAAAAAGAACAAAAATGAATTTCTATGTAAACATTCAAAACACTTCCCAGAGTACTCCAAAAATGTTCTGGTTCACCATCAACAAACTCCTTCTCTCCTATGTCAAATCATGATATTGAACTACATTAATTCTCACTTCAGTAATACAGCAACAACACTTGAAATATCCTCAGGTTCTAAGCAATGCTATGATAAACATGAAAATCCAGCTCAAACAAACACCTTTACACTACAAAAAAAAAAAAAATCCTACTGCATTCAGTAAAAAAAATCCTCCTTAAATTGAAGTCAACTACTCTAGTAGCTGATAATTTGCCAGCAAAGTACATCAAAGTAGCAGCTGATGCTTTCGCATTTCCGGTCTCTGTCCTCATAAAAAGATCCATTATCAAGTCATATGTTCCTGAAATAAAGAAACAATCATAAATGTTACCATTACATAAGAGAGGAAACTCTACTGATCTAGGTAACTGCTGTGACCTGTAACTGTACTTCCTTGTCTCAGAAACCCTGGAGTGTTGGGTGCATAGTCAAATCCACCAATATCGACTCAGCAATGATCTCCACGCATTGATCTTCATTCACCTACCCAACATGGTTTCCATCCCCAAAACAATACCAGTGCTGCTCTGCTATCATTCCTAGACAATGTTAACTGACATCATCATGCTGGCAAACCAGTCACAGCCATTTTTTGGATCTCTCCCAGGCATTCATTATTGTTCTACACCCAAAACTGATTCAAATCTCAGCAGAATTTGACTTACTTCACACAATGTTATCATGGTTCATGAACTAACCTTAGGGGTAATTAGGTAATTCCTTAGGGGAATCATGTTCCTCCTTACTCCTAATTTGTATAGGTATCCCCCAGGGTCCATTTTTGGACGACTGCTATTTAACATACGTGTAAATATGCTTTACACTGTGACATCTTCATCCACTGTGATTTAATATGGCAACTGCTCTGTCCTCTCTTTGGGATAGCTGCAAACTGTTACTCAGGAATCCTACTTTACAGCAAAATAGTTGATATGTAACACACACCCTATACTTAATATTAAAAAAAATTAACTGGTCCTTTTCCTTTGTACAATCAGTTCTCAAAACTCAAACAGTTTTAATACACCTTTCCCTAGGGTTTGTGAGACCTTGGAGTTAGTATATTTAATTAGCAGGGTAGCTGCAGGGGGTCTTGCTCCCCTACAAAAACATGGTATTTTGTTTTGCATGTTCTGAGGATTAGATTCAGACCATGTGCAGTAGTGTGTCAATGCTTTTGTCTACCTAAATGTGCCGATGTTAAGTATGTCAGCATTTTCTTGGACTGATTAGTCAGAGTTGATCTATATATCTATCTATCTAGATATAGATCTACATATATAAAATACATAAAAGTTTAGCACAAGCAGGCTGTGCC
>NW_025059776.1:0-6222 GCF_019279795.1 Protopterus annectens
TACAGGTTGGGGCCATTTTTTTTTCTACTTTCCTTTTGCCTCTTTGCCACAAGGCCTGGGCATACTGGGCATGTCTACATCTGTCTACAGGGATAGGCTCAGGGGTTCCACTCTCCAAGTCCCATCAGGCTGTGGGGACCTTGGCACTGGTGGGGGACTGTGTGTGTCCTTCCTGTGTGTTGGGTTCCTGCTGCAGCTGTTTCTGCAGGATCATGTTTTGTAGCATGGCACATACTGTGAACATGTGTGCGCATGTGGCCGGAGAGTACTGCAGGGCTCCACCAGATATATCAAGACAGCAGAACCATGACTTGAGCAGCCAAATCACATGCTTTATGATGCTCCTAGTTTGTGCATGCACCTCATTATGGCATTCTTCAGTAGGTGTGTGTGCATTTCTGATGGGTGTCATCATCCAGAGTTCCAGTGCATAGCCAGCATGCTCCAGTAGATGGCCATATTGGATGCCCCCCCTGGAAAACATCCAGTACAGCTGTGAGGGGCGTGCTGTGATGTGTGTGTGAGTCATGATAGCTGTCAGGGCTGCCAGCAAACACATCCATGATAATGCCCTGGGCATTGCACATGACCTGGCAGTTGATGGAGTGATACCCCCTGCAGTTGACGACCTGCACTTTCGCCGGTAGTTCTTGATGTGTACATGAGTGCAGCTCCAGGCACCCAATGCCTCAGGGCAGTGTGCTACATGGTGGAAGAAATGAATATTGCTGACCCTCTCCTCAGGGGTGTGGGGTAAATAAATGTGCTCACTGGCATGTGCTTGCATGTCATCCAGGAGTGAGTACCCTGGATGTAGATGTCTGTGAGATCCCCATTATATCCCCAGTTGGTCTTTTGAAAAGTACCTGTAGCTTATATTCTAAAGGCTACACATACCTTTGTTTCCAGTGGGATGGGTTCCCTCTGTTGGCTCTGGGTCTAAATTGGGGGCGGCAGAGATCAGTTAGTTCTTTCTAGTATGTCCCCTTCTGTCCACCCTGTAGCACTCTCTATAATCTCCAGCTCATGTAGTCCTCTTGGAAGCTGGGTCACCCTGGGCCTGTACACCCTTCTCCTTCCCAGTCTAGGCCTATTGTCAACATCAGCATCATCACTGATCTCAGCCATACAGATGTAGCAGAGCAGCAGCAGCCCCTATCATTTTGTCAGTTAAAATTCCCAAGTGTGTACTCCAATGGTGCAGAGTATGTGGGAAAAACAGATTGTAGGGAGTATGCATTACTTTTTATAGTAATGGTGGTGTGTGCTGCAGTTGCAGCCTGTGTGGTTGGCTCATTATTCTGCATTCCACCTGATAAGTATATCATTGGGGGTTTGAATGGGCCAGTGTCTGTTTAACAGGGCTTATCAGTCATTTCTACCTGATTGGCTTTCCCAGGCTATTTTTCTTCTTTTTTTCCCTAATTCTTTTACTGTTAAGCACTGGGGCATGGCATGCAAACCTGCAGCATAAGTGTAAACAGTGTTCAGTTGTTCTGACACTCCCCCAATGACAGCCACGCTCAGCTTTTCTTAAACTAGCTAAAATATGCTCAGCAGCATCAGACATAACCCCCTGCTTAGCTGTGCTTAGCTGACCGCAAACAGGTGCCGGTGAGCTCCAATCTGCTTTAATATAATGTGACACACCCCCTTTTGATGTCAGCTACCTGTTCTACCACTACCTACATGGTTCTAGTCCAACAATGGGTTGTATCTGAAGACACTGCAGCCCTTTTTGCTATTCACTAACCCCACCTCATTTACATACAGCTAATTGACTATACCCTGGATACTTCACTACTCCAGGGCCTGCCTCCATAGCAACCACTAACACCTGCCATTGTAATACTCTGCATGCTGGGCAGTATAATGCCGTAAATTTTCAAATGTATACTTTTCACTTTTTTTACACTTTTTATTTAATTTTTTTTCCATAACGGCATGTGCGCTGCACAAACTTAATATATGTATTAAAAAATTATAAGATTTTATTGATTTGCATTGCTTTCAGGACTCACTGGCCATAGTTTTGGCCATTTACATGCTTACGGTACCATATCCACCCTTTTTCCTAGCCTTTTACAGCCCCTGTGTGAATTTTGCAGTCTGGTACACGGTTTATATCCAAGTACATTTCTTCCACCAACATAGCACCTACATGGGTGCCTTTCTGCTTATTGGATCGCAACTCAACCTCATTTGCATGGTTTTCATCAGCTTCTGAGGTGATTTGCATTCTGTGGACACCTCCGTGTCCGCCCACTCATGCACTCCCCTCAGCCCTGTTTCCTGGATCGCTCGGTCGGCCACAAGTGTTCTCCTGTAGCTGGGCTGTAACACTATGCCTACATGGAGAATTGCTGCATGTAGGCTTTACTGAATTCCACCCGAAGTCTGTAACTCAAATGTCTGCCATTATTCTCAAACTTCAGTCTTTAATGGCCTACAACTAATTTACCAGAAAACCACAATGTTATGAAAAACAGACCAAAAATATGAGGCCAAAATCTGGACATTCTGTGAAAATCTATGCAGTTGAGAGGTATGGATGCAAGCAACATATATAGAAGACTGGGTGCATGCTTTTCATGATACTTGAAATTATCTGCCATATGGGGCTTGGAAGGAAAACTGTTTTCCCTTTTGTATACATACATGCATATATAGACAGATAGACTGATATAGATATAGATATAGATATGCTGAAGTTAGCCACCAGGAAAAAATAATTTGTTGTTATAATTTCATAAAGTTATAGAGACATTTAGAAACCTAATGCTCAGTCTTAATAAGTTGTATACACATCTGTCTTTATATATATGGGTTTTAATCATTTAATCAAACATAAATAGTGTAGAATCCATTTGCTATTCATATATTAAACTGAAATCTCAGAATTTTAAAACATGCTGGCAGCTGGTTGTGGGAGGTTGTGATATAGCAGGGAGTGTAATTTTTTTCCTTTAGCCGCTTTTGCACTGTTATCTTGGAACTGGTGTGTATAACTAACAGAGGGTGCAAGGGCACAGTTTATTTTTTCTGCTTCCATTCTTTTGAGGTTTGATCTTATTAGATCAATATTTTGGCATTCAAACATTTATCCGTTTAATGCTATACTACAACTTGTTCACTCGCTCTCTCCCTTTCTCATTCTCTCTCTCTCTCTCTCTTTATATATATATATATATATATATACTTTTATATATATATATATATATATATATATGTCTTTAGAAGATATATATATATAGTATATATATATATATATATATATATATATACTTTATATATAGATATATAAGATATAGATCCATATAGATCTCTCTCTCTCTCTCAATATATATATATATATATATATATATATATATATATATATATATATATATATATACATACATAGTATGTATGTCTGTGCTTGTCTCTCTGCATGTATATCCAGAGCCCATCTTTCACACATTGCCATGACACTAAAGATGGTATTTATATTTCTACAGAAAGAACTGTTCCTAATTCCTCTGCTGTTTACATGCTCACCAAGTGATTTTTCTCTGAGATATATATGCTTCCATTTGTACTATTTTTCATGCCCTTAATGGTAGCATTTATACAATAATGTTCCCTTGTTACCTTTGCTTAATGCTAAGTTTCTCTCTGTTATATAAACCCCTCCTAGTTATCATGAAATGTTTATTTACACTTCATACAACATGGTATACACAGATAGTAATGAAAACAACTGCATATACAATGTAGTTAATGAAAACAAATGCATATGTGTTGTAAAGTTTTCTGCAGTAGAAGCAAGTCTACACTGAAGCCTTTTTATGATTCACATTGCTTTCAAATATAACCATGGTCCACAAAGGAAGGGGCACTTGACTCTTGTTGTGTCACATTTCTGTGATGTGACTTTTTCTATCAGACCACCTGTCATATACAGTATAGTAAGCATGCCATCCTACTCCCTGCATTTGAAGGAAATATTAAGGGCTTGGGTGTACATAACCTAAAATGTATTCAGTTCACATCCAACTTCATGCTATACTAAACTGCCAATTTTTATCTGTATCATTGGCAGAGAAGTAATTTTAATATATCTCGGTTAATGAGCTATGAATTATAAATGCCTTGTATGAGGCTTCATGGCATTACATTTGAGAGACATTATGTCTTTGAATTAATCTGCCTTTTTAATATTTAATGAGTGCACAGATCTCATGTACAATGAGTACTTTTTCATGAATCCTAATGTACTAAACATTTGTGGTCATGTGTCTAGCCTACAAAATATTATGAGTTATCAATGAGCGGACAAGTGATCTGCTGTGGCAACCCCTAACCGGGAAAAGCTAAAAGAAGAAGAATAAGTGTAAGCTTCTGTTATTTGCTTTCCATGCACATTTTGCAGATGGACAATGTTTGATGTCTTCCCATGGAACTCACTGCATGGTGCCCTCTCCTAAGGCACCAATTCACTCTCACGTATAATCACCAATAGAGTCTGACATATACCATGTGCGTTCTATGAAGAGCACATTGTTCTCCTATGATTCCATGGGCTTGTATTGTTTATATTCAACTCATTTTATTTCTTCTTCTATTTCTTCTTTGCACTGAATGTTATATTGCACTTGCATCTTCTCTAAAGCATTTTGCTATTTTGCTTTTTGTTTTGTTTTGTTTTCTTCTTGTGCATTTTTAGCCACTTGTACCATGCCAGCATGTAAAGTCATATTATTACTCTGAACATTTCTTGCATTATTACACATATATCAGCTGTTTTTAGCTGTGTTTCCATTGTACTCTTCATCACATAATTTCTGATTACTGCTGCAGGGGATGGCACCTTTCCTATGCACTTCTCATTTGTTTGTATAATGAAGTTTTCTAGGTTTTATTATTGATTAAACATTTGGAATATTTCCTTTCAAACAAAATAATAGCTCTTGTCAATCAACAACTTCAGGCAATGTTCAGCAGTCAGTTTTCCTGCATTGACTCAGTAGTTTGAAGGCTATTATTTTTGTCTTACATATATTTAGTAATTTCCTGTCCATTCATGTTAAAGTCTAGTTTAGATACTGTCTTTTAATGTCACACACATTAGATCGTAGCTATCTGTGTTCAGTGTTGACTTAATTCCTGCAATATATCACATTCAAAACCTAGCAGATAGCTGTGTTTGAAAAGAAGCAGTTTTTACTTATGTATTTGAAATGTCATATCTTGTGTCATACTTCCAAGCATGAAACCTGAGTTTTCTTGTTTTGTTTTGGAGAACACTGTAGGTTTCATGTTTGCTTTTGTTCTGTTTATACTGCTATCCATACCTGTTTTTAATGTTGTTTCACTGTAGTTTTGTTTTCTAATGAAGAATTATAGAAATCATATCTTTGTGCAGCACAGTCCTGCCCTTGTCAAAGCTTGGTTGCATCTTCAGTGTTTATCTTTCTTTAACTTCTTTATTATATTAACCATACCTCAGAAAATGTCAAATGCAACAGAGTCATGTGATTAATCTGTTGTAATGACTACAGCATGGACATAGTTGATAAGATTTACACTACGCTGTGAACTAGAATGTTAATCTTTGATAATCCTTTATAATACTTTTCCGTCCCTAATATGTAAACACATAGGGCAGGATTCACGATGGCTTACTGCAGTCTGCAGAGCCATTGTAAGACTCCATGCATGCTCAGCGATCAGGAACAGCCAATCCCGTGTAAGAGAAAGCTAAAATGACTCTTACGGGCGGAAATGGATATGTAATCACCTCACTTGCAGCCGAAGGCATGCAAATGAGGTAGATGCGATCCCTGTGAAACTCCAGCCACGTGTAAAGAGTTGTGTTAGTTGCAGAAATGTACTCAGTTGACAACTTAGTGCGTTACTACAAAATAACCTGCTTGAAACCATGACAGCTCAAATAAATTAAATGTTACAGACAGCATGCCAAATGGCAAATATGGCCATTGGCGTAATTAAACTGATGCAAACATGAAAAAAAAGGAATTTTTTTTAGGGAGATGAGTGATGTTTAAGCATGGCACAGCCCACTTAAGCAGAATGCAGCTATATAAAACCTGAAAAATGAAGGTTAAGAAACCACAAATGGGTTTATGTAATACATGGATTTATTTTAGGGACTGTGAACAGAAACCAAACAATTTTCCTTAGTGGTTGCTAAGGGAAGCTGAGTGAACATGTAACTAAGCA
>NW_025059777.1:0-5471 GCF_019279795.1 Protopterus annectens
AACGCCTGACAAACAGGGACGTCCCCTAACAGGGTCAAACACATATAGCGGAACATGTGCCTACCAAACAGGACGTCCTAACAGGGTGCCACAGGCAGAAGGTGGGACATCACATGTGGAGAGTAGCGTTGCGGACGGCCAAATACACACGGTCAAGGTAAAGGACGGAACAACATGCATATGGCGGATGGATGTTGTTAGAAAATATATATAGAAACACATATGAAGTGCCAGTTTAGAAGCAAAATACTATATAATGCATTGAATTGTACCGCACAATATGGCAGTAGAAATGATCATGCATGTAATTGGGTGAAGCTTAGCTGCCAGTGTGATCGAACTCTGAGCCTGGCAGTAACCAGTACAGCAGGCTTGATGTCTCTCAGCGTGGTATGCACTTTGGGTTACAGAAAATAAATGTATGCTTTTTATGCATAACATCCTCCCTTCCCTGAGGAGGATGGCCTTGTGAAGCTCTCGAGATGAAGTACAACTCACTTACCAAGAGGACAAAAGGAATGTATTAGAAATGAACTGATTATTGTATTCCGGAACAGTCGGGGTCAGCGAGCACTACAATCAGAGAAGGACACTGTAATTGACGGAGTGCGTGCAAGGCTGTGTGCATTCTCATGGGAAAACATTTTAAAAGCATGACGCCTTAGCATTATGTATGGGAACATTACTTGGGACCATAGTGATGGAAATGCTGCCCTGTGACCAGAACTTCCCGCGTCAGTAAGGGTGGGCAAAAAGCTGATTAGCAAACACTATATAAAGAGGTACTTACTGTATAGAGTCAGACAAAACTCTCATACTTGGACTGTATATTGGATTTACCCTACCTGTGTACACTACTAAAAGCGTTGTGAACCAGGCTTCCTGTGTTATTTGACTGTCATTAGAAAAGCCTACGCAGTGTCTACAGTCTGGTTTAACAACTTATTTGACATTGTGGTCTTTCTTAGCCGGAATTCCCCTTGTGCGCTTCACAGACCAGGGGTGCATAGGTGAGTTGGAACATCTCGCAGGATAATTTGCCTAAATGGTTCTTCTTGGTAGAAAGACCTCCGACTGAATTGTTGTGTATGAGGCTGTCCACTGTCTGATCCTGTGGCTGAAAAGCGAGCTAGATCCCAAGAAGAAAGCGTGCAGTCATAAACAGGAGGCTCAGGTAGGGAGGGTTTGCCTCTTTGTCTCTATTGTAGATCAGGGACTGAGCTACATTGTGTTTCTGTTAGCAGTTGTGATAGCGTTGAAGACCAATCCAAATAGTTTTAAATCTGGACACAGATCAGGGGAACACAGAGTAGAGGTAAATAGTCATTGGTAAACACTACGAGTGGATGATACAGGGAAGAGATACCGCGTGAAGTGCGAGAGGAAGGGTTACGCATTAACAGTGGGTGTAGAGGATATGGGAGATTAGTGCACAAACGAAGATCATACTGAGTCCAGCGTTTTGGCGGGTGGGCGTGAAGTATATGCAATTGCAGAGAGAGCACATAATGTGAGATATTCTGCAAAATGGGAGTAATAAATATGACATTGATGGTATATTAGACAAAATATAGATTACTGAAACATTGGTAAGGTCACTGAAAATGTGATGCAGATGTAATTCTAGAGAAGTAACCACACACACTGTCCCACTTTGTGAAGGACAGTCCCTCTTTGCCCAGTTGTTGTCCCTTGCTGAACAAGAGCTGAACAAATGGCAAATGTCCTGATATCTTAGGACAAAGATTTCTCAGATATCTTCTTAAATGGTAGCATAGGAAACAGTAATTTTGTATCTGAAACACCAAAATATCATAATGAAACAGAATAAGTAACTCAAATGCCACAAGAAGAATAGGTTGCTCTCCTGGAAAAAAGTGAATTGCTGTCCTTAGTACTGGCCATGGGTATGTTTTGCCTGCTGCCAAATTGCACGTCCTAACACTAATGTCCACTTTCTGCATTTGAAAAGGTGGCAACCCTATGATGTGAAGCGGCGATGAAAAACAGCGACAATTGGGTATCAAGTCAAGGCACATAGGTGGATTGAGGTAGTGAACCGAAGGGAACAGAACTTACTAGAAATGAGAAAGCATCATGCATTACACTGAAAGGAAGATAATAATACAGTAGTAGCGACAGACTCCCACCTACCCCTACCTCGATACCCACATCCAGGATATGAGCCCGGGAGGGGCAGGATAGTCCCCACGTCATCCTGTGGCAACAGAGGTATCACAACGACCAAATGTGAAGAGAAGCTATTGAAACCACATCCCGAACTCGTAACATACCTAGGGACACTCAAGTAAGAAGACAGTCACTAGAACAGAATGAGGATATCTGTCAGTTAATTGAAGTACCAAGCCTCATGCAGGACAGGAAGGCCAGGACCCAACTCCTTTAGGGTGTATAGACACGTGGACACCAGAAGATATCTGTAAACTCACAGAGGAATTCCCCATCTACAAAGTAATCACTATTCACCATGCAATACCCTGTATCTTCTGGATAGAAAAGCAAAGGGGAATGGCAGATGGTACAGGATTTACAAGCTGTAAATCATGTACTAATACCTAGGAGAATTACCGATGGTGCCACACCCTCACACTATATTCTATGCTATCAACCCACCACTGAAGTTTCTTACCGTGGTTCATATGAAAGCTATGCTTCCCCTCTCCAATACCTATACTTTAGATGAGTAAAGTATTGTTTTGCATGTGTCAGAATTGCTGGAGTAGATACAGCCATACCATATCGCATAGGGATGCACTGTGAATATCTAACGATATTAAGCACAGGAGATGGCTAGCAACATTCAAAGTGTTTACTCCACCGGGGCCAGTCAAGTTCTACTTTGTATGTGGATGATATTCTGTACTTGCGGCCCCTACCCCAGCAGCAATGTAGGGAAGATACAATAGCATTATTGAAATATTCAGCATGAACAGGAGGACATAAATTAAAGCAAGCATAAATTGCAACTACAGAGAATACAGGTCAAGTACGCAGGATATATGGTGGTATCCAAGGAGGGTAGAACATTACATGGCGATGAGCAGCAATTTCACAAGCACCAAGCCAACTACCAAGAAGGGAATGATGTCCTTCCTGGGCGACTAACATTTTGTCAAGAAGCTGGTTACCAAACAATGCTTTGGAATCTGCTCTATTGATATAGCACACAATCTTTTAATACACCTATATGGCAGCACAACATATATACTACACTGGATTCCAGTAGCAGAAGCAACTTTCTGCAGACTAAAACGATTGATAGCTTCAACATCTGTATTGAGTCTCAGAATATCAATCATAATAGATGTTGTCAGACTGTAGATTGTGAGCGGGGATATATATGGCGTCAGTCTTGATGCAACAGCATGGAAGTAAGCAACCCCATGAAAGCTTACTACTTACTCATGCGCCCAGTTGGACACTGGCATGGTCAGTGCCACGGTAGTATCACAAGCAGTTGTTGCAGCACTATGGCAGTACAGGCCTGGCCTTAATATTATTATTCCACCTCTCACTGTGAGAGTCAATATATAAATACAATTCGCGATCATTCTGCTGCAAGAAAATAATAGCATTCTGACCGTGCTACGAACATCTGTCTTGTTTGACCATACCCTGAGTCAACCTCATATATGGTGATTGAGCGTTGTACAACATTAAACCTATCAGCGTCGTCCGACACCTGTGTATGGCACACCACACGGTTGCCTATATGAAATGGAGGAAATAACTCCCGCAGACAGGATATGCTGATATGCTCTTAGATGATGATGCAGAGGTGACGAGTTCATGTGTGCGGATCGTAGCAGAAAAGAGTCCTACAGGAAAGAGTCAAGTAGGTTATGCAGTAGTTGCTGATAATGAGATTGTAGAAGCCCAACCCCTGCAGCATAACGTGTCTGCTCAAGCAGCAGAATCGATAGCTTTAACACGTGCTTGTACTCTAGCGAAAAACTGATGTGTGGACATTTATACCGATAGTCAGTATGTTGTCTGTACAGTGCATGTTTATGAGCAGCAGTGGAAGAATAGGGGAATGATAACATCCACCGGTAAACCGATTAATCATGCGCAATTGATCTTGAATGCATTCCATTCCATTCAGTTACCCACTAAAGTAGCTAATTGTAAATGTGCAGCTCATACAAAGCAACAGGATAACAGTAGGAAAGGTAAGGCACGAGCTGATGCAGCTGCAAAACAAGCAGCCTCACAGTTGGAAAGTGTCTTTTTGAATGAGGAATGACAATCCTCAGACATTCTAGATGTAGAAATGTTACAAACAATGCAAACATCAACTACGAAAGCAGAAAAGCAGACGTGGGTATGACGAGGAGCAATCCTTGAAGACGGACTGTACATATCCACAGTGAGAAAGCCAATATTAACGTCTAATGTATTCAGATATGCGGCTTTGTTGAGCCATGGGTAGAGCCATGTCTCAACAGGGGGGATGGTACAGTTGGTTAACAGAATATCCTAAACATTGGGAATTAGGAACCACATACAAACATCATGAGCAGCGTGTCATATTTGCAGTAAACATCATGCACAGGGAGCATTTAAACCGAAGGGAGTGGGTTTACCTACACCACCATAACCGTTCCGTACTATTTGTATGGAGTTTATACATCTGAATAAATGTGAAGGGAAGAAATACTGTTTAGTGATTACATATATATAATCAAAATGGGTAGAAGCATTCCCAACCAGGAATCCGGATGCAGCAGCAGTGGCAAAGGTCCCAGTAAAATAAAGTATCCCTAGATCTGGCATACTGTAAAGAAGCTACAGTGACAATAGAACACATTTTGTGAACCAGACAATCCAGCAACCTGGGGGATTATTTGGCATTTCCATGAATATAAATTGCATGTACAACCCACAGTCAGCATGACTGGTGGCGCGGTACAATGGGATCCCGAGAGATAAGTTGAGGAGGTTGGTGGGTGACACCCAGACGAGTTGCATTTGCTGTCTACCTCTAGCATTGCTGAGCATGACAACAGTTCCAAATGTAAAGTGTTTGACCCCCTTTGAAGTAGTATTTGGAATGGCATATCATGTGCCAGAGTGGAAAGCTGTCATGCCTGCAGAGCTGGAGGTCGATGGCTCATTAGCAGGTGACATGAGAGGATTGTTAACCAATAACACTGTTTTGCAGTTAAAGTCTTTTACAGATGAAGAGCAAGCGAAGCCGGACGCATAGCTGACTCCAGTATCCTGTGTGTATTTCACTGTTATCCAAATAAGATAATTTCCGAGTCCAACGTGTGAAGGTCTGTACCAGGTACTGTTGGCAACGCCTACTGCAGTAAAGTTTGCGGAGAGGTCGTCCTGGGTTCACCTCACATTTTCCCAACCGGTAAAGGATATCAAGTCTGATTAACATCTTGTAGCTGATATACCGTAGAGACTGTAATACCGGGCCAATAACAAACAAAGCAACC
>NW_025059778.1:0-6397 GCF_019279795.1 Protopterus annectens
GAGAAAAGTTAGATACATTTGGAGAGTATCTATGGTCATACTGCTAAATGGAGACAATGAATGGATAACAGCCAGAGAGACTGAAACAAAGTTAAAAAAGCCTCAAATTGGAAAACCCCAGGCCCAGATGCAGTACCTAACATCTGGTTAAAAGTATTAATATCTTTGCATGAAGATTTAGCCATGAGTTAAAACTATTTATATTCACACCATAAACAGACACCAACCTGGCTAACAGGAAAAACAATGTTCCTCCTTAAGAGTGAACCTGCAAGCTACCCTCAAAGTTATAGACCAATAACTTGCCTTTCGATGATGTATAGACTATACACGGGAATTGATGCTGACAGAGTCTATAGTCATGTAGAAGAAAACTCAATTATGGCAATAGAATAAAAGGGTAATAAAGGAAAGTCATATGGAACAAAGGATCATTTGCTGTTAAATATTAAGTCATAGTGAAGAACTCTAAAAATGGGAAGAATTTAAGTATGGCATGGAATGATGACACAAAAAAAGCATTTGATAGTATTCCACATTAATGGATAAAAGAGTGCTTAAAAATGTGATACCTCTCAAAGATGCATACACACATCACGAAGCATGACTTATGACCCTCTGAACATTGCAGATGTCAATGGTGTTGTCATCCACATGTACTATATTGAGATATGGATGTAGTGTATCCCTACAACAGTGTATTCCAGTCTGTGAATTGAGCTACCATATCAATAGCCACTGCTGATATCTGGTTACATATTCCTTCCATAACAGCTGTAGTAATGTGCCTCTTGAGGACTGTTGACATCAGATGATATTATGTATATTGTTACCATACCAAGGCATGTGCTTTTGTACTGCAGTATATCAATATTCTATACAGTTGTCATGCAACCATCACATTGACAGATGCAATATGACACAGGTGTGCATGTGCATACCTAGCATCTAGAAATGTTATCTGACATACAGCAATATTACGTCATACTGACTACATGGGCACATACACCTGGGTTCATCCACATGTTGTAATGCTGTTAGACAGACAAACATATGCCATGTTGGGATTCTCTTGCAACCTTATGGAATTCATTGCATGCACTATTGTATTGCTATTCACAAGGCTTATACAGGTGTTCCCCAGAAGCATTGTGTGAATGTCAGTATTTGTGTCATCAACTTTTCTGCATGAGACACATCCACCTCAGTTGTCATGTGTATGCATATGGCTGTGAGGGCACTCACCCACCCATTTCTACTGTTAAACATATATGCATATGATGTACAACTAATGTAATTATGTGAAATAGGTAGAAATGTACATATTGTGTGTGCAAGAGACCAGATGGAAGGGGAGTAAGGCTAGGTGTATCGGAGGTGGATTCAAACTGATTTATCATGGTGTGGATGGGAGAAAAAATGGCGTAGGAGTTATTCTGAAGGAACAGTATGCTAAGAGTGTTTTGGAGGTGAAAACAGTGTCAGATAGAGTAATTTTATGGAAGCCAAAGTGATGGTGTAATGATGAATATTATGGTGCATATACTCCCACAAGTTGGGTGTGCAATAGGATTGAAAGACAAATTTTGGAGTGAATTGGATAAATTGGTGATGACTGTGTACCCAAGGGTGAGAGGAAGTGGTGACTGGAGCAACCTTGATTTATTGGGCATGTTGTTGAAGGGAACAGAGGGGATGAGGAAGTGATGGTAGGTATGGTGTTAAACAAAGGAATGCAGAAGGTCAGATGGTAGTGGTTTTCTTGAGAAAAGGATGAGACTTGTGGCTGTGGTGAATATGTATTCTAACAAAAGAGGAGGAGCTTAGGGTGACATACAGACTGGAGAAGATGTATACAGGTGGATTATATCTTACCTGTGTAGGAAGACCCAGTCTGAAGGGTGGAGACTGTAAAGTGGTGACTGGTGAAAGTGTAGTTAGGCAGCATAGTATGGTGGTTTGTGGGATGGCGTTGGTGATCAAGAAGGAGGAGGTGTGAGGGGCAGCACCAAGGATCAAATGGTGGAAGTGAGAAAGTGTAATTGTGAAGGGTGGAGTTCAGGGATATGATTAAGACAGACACTGGGTGGCGAAGAGTTATAGCCTGGAGTAACTACAGCAGAGCTAGTAAGGGAGGCGGCTAGAAGTATTAACGATATCACATCAGGACAGAGAAGGGCGACAAAAGGAGACAGTGGTGGAATGAGGGAAGTACAGGAGAGTATACAGGCAAAGAGGTTGTAGAAGTGATTGTCAGAGATGAAGAAAGTGAACAGGAGTATAAGGAGATGAGATTGCATGGCAAAGGGGTGGTGAAAGCTAAGGATAAGGCATATGAAGGGGGTTGTATGAAAGAGAAGGTTGGTTTAAGGAAGGAGAGAGAGAAAGGGACACTGTGCCAGTGTGGCTGAACAGAGGGACCAAGCTAGGAAGATGTTTTGCGGCAGGTAAAGGTGATAGGGATAATGGGAAACATGCTCACAGAGTGAGGAGGCAGTGAGGAGATGGAAAAAGAGAGTACTTTGAGAGTTTGATGTGAATGAGAGAGGCCAAGGAGGAGAGAAGGGTTGGATAATGTAGGGATAGTGAATCATGGAAGTACAATGGATTGTAGCAAGGAGGGAGTAAGGATAGCTATGAAGAGAATGAAGAATGGAAGGCTGTTGGCCAGACTGACATACCTGTGGGAAGCATGGAGGTGTTTAAGGTGTGAAATGGCAGTGGGAGTTTTTAACAGATTGTTTTAATGAAATCTAGAAAGTGAGAGGATACCTGAGAATGGAGAAAAAGTGTTTTGGCATGATTTTTAAGAATAGGGTGATCATGTAGGCTGTAGTAACTGGAGGATTAAATTGATCCAGTCACGCAGCGTGAGTTATGGAAGGTAGTGGAGCTAGGTTAAGAAGGGGCGTGATGATTGAAATGATCAGCAATTATGGTTCATACCGGGAAAGAACTACAGTCTTGATGTTTGCTCTAGTGTTGACAGAAGTACAGGAGATATCCGAAGGAGTCGCATTGTGTTTGTGATGGAAAGCATATGACAGGGTGCCTAGAGAGGTTGTGGTATTGTATGAGGAGTCAGGAGTGTGAGAGTAAGGTGGCACAGGATATGTACAAGGGTAGTGTGTGACAGTGGTGGGGTCTCACGGTGGAGTAGTGGTGGATGCATTTAAGGTGGAGGTGGTTACATCAAGTATCGCTCTGAGCCCTTTCTTGTTGCAATGGTGATGAACCCAGGTTGACAGATGAGATCAGACAGGAGTCCCGTAAGACTATGATGTTCGCGGATTGATTGTAATCTGTAGTGAGAGTGAGGGAGACAGGTGGAGAAGACCCTGGAGATGGAGATATGCTCTAGAGGAAGAGGAATGAAGGTCAGCAGGACTAAGACAAGAATATGAATGAGAGGGGAGGATACAGAGGAATGGTACGAGGATGCGGGAGTAGAGGGGTGGTGGATGAGTTTAATACTTGGGGTCAATGGTTCAGAGTATGAGGTGAGTCCAGGAGAGGTGAAGAGAGGTACATGGCAGGATGGAGTGGGTGGAGAAGTGTCAGGGAGTGATTTGTGACAGATGAGTACTTGTAAGAGTGAAAGGGAAGGTCTACAAGGAGGGGTAGTGAGACCAGCTATATATTATATGGGTTGGAACAGTGGCATTGATGACAAAGACAGAATTTCAACTGGATGTGTGATTAAAGATGTTAAGATTTGCACACTGGGTGTGACGAGTTGGACAGGATTAGGAATACTGGCAGTATATTAGAGGTCAATGACCCAGGTTGGAAGGTTTGGAGACAAAGCCAGAGGCCAGATACGTTGGTTTACTGGACATGTGCTTGGGAGGATGCTGACTATACTGGGAAAAAGATGCTGCAGGATTAAACTACGGAAGTAACAGGAAAAGAGAGGCCTAAGATATGGTTTATGGATGTGGTAAGAGAGGACATGCAGGTGGTTGGTGTGACAGAGCAAGATGCAGGGACAGAAAGAAATGGAACAGGTGATCCCTGTTGTGACCTAGCAGGAACAGCTGAAAGAAGATGATGAGGTACAAAATGCTTTAGCTGTAATTATCTTCCATTGTGTCCTGTGATTCAGACAAATGTTTTGTGCTGGAAGTGAGGTACAACCTATTGCCTAATTGTAAATAGGTACAGCTGTAATATGACTATTACTGTCTGAACATGATAAGTACCACTCCGATAGATCAGCATTACCACTTGATACTTTGCATGAACACATATTAATGTATGTCAGGATTTCATGGCAGTACAACATTTTCACTGAGAATGGCAGGGGGACAGTGATCACTTGGCACGTGCTGAGTGTTGACATGTACTTATACAGGAGTGCTAGATGCAGTGTCACATGCGTGTGTAATTCCATAGTGACAGCTTGCACTCGGTAGGCACCTGGAGCACACTGTTGTGCTTTGTAACACACATGGGCATAACTGATGCATTGCCATCAGTTTATACTACTCATGTTCATTGCTTAACAGATCACTTCTTCACACAAAGTGACAGATGTTTCAAACTGTATCATTGCTGGCCGTAGCAACAGATACACACAATACACAGCTGTGTGTGGGGAATCACTCATAATAGTGCATTGTTTGCAGAATGTGGTATCCATATGGTCAATACCTATGATCCAAAGGGTGCTATAGTCAAATGTATCACATTTGTGAGCCATACAGAACCAAAAGAACTTAGAAGATATGCAGATAAATACAAAGGAAAAGAACACAAAATAAGCGATTTATTAATTTAAAGATTTATGAGGTGGAAACAAGGTAAAAAGAATTGAAGACTACTAAAGAAGAAATGAATACATTTTGGTATCTATGAAGATCCTGTGGAACATAATAAAGATGCTAAAATGGATAGAAGAGAGCAAAAGAAAGAATAAGTTTAAGGGTACAAGATATGAAATGGAATGAAGTAACAGCCAGAGATTGAAACAAGGATTAAGAAAAGTCACTCAAATTGGAAATCTAAGGCCAGATGCAGTACCTAACCTCTGAGTTCACAAAAGTTATTAGCATTGTTGCATGAGAATTTAGCCATGGTAGACTATTTATATGCGCAGACAGGCCTGGAAAACCTGGCTAACAGGAAAAACAATGTTCCCTGTAGAGTGAACCTACTGTGGCTACCTAAAGTAATGAACCAGCCAACGCAGCTTCAATGATGCTTTCAAACGCTATACATGGGAGATGATGCTTTCAGAGTTTCAGCCATTTAGAGAAAACTAATTATAGCAGTAGAACAAAGGGTAATAAAGAAAGTCATATGGAACAAGGATCATTTGCTGTTAAATATTAAGTCATAGTGAAGAACTGTAAAAATTGGAAGAATTTAAGTATAGCAGACTACAAAAAACATTTGATAGTATCCTACATTAATGGATAAAATAGTGCTTAAAATATAAGATACAAATCATCACTATCATTGCACTAGAATCTCCACTTGTGTTCCTGATTGAAAGGTGCTTGTCAAACAATCTGGAAATATAGTGCTGATAAGTATATTTTCTGGCACTTTAATTTATTCAGAGTTTTGCACTGTCTGTATTTTGCTTGACTAGATTATTCATATATTTTACAACGAATTTTGTTTTGTTTGTGGTGTGTTTATCTGATCTTGATGAAACTTTTTTCCTTCCACCCTTCCACCGTATTGCTGTTGTGTTCTTAAGCTGGTGGCTTTTGCAGTTGCCCACCCCTACTGTAAATTTGATCTGGGACACTCCTCCCAGTCCCATTACTTTAAACTCATTCTACCTAATGCAGAGATCATTGGGAGAATGGCGACATAGTCCTTAACTTTGAATTATCTTCTGTTCTCTCTCCCTTTTACTTTATAAAAAAAAAAAAGACACTTTATACACCTGCTTATATTTTCTAATTTATGTTTCGTCCTACTACTCTGTTACTTCATCTTGCTTTGCTTTTTCCTGCTACTTGCTGCCTGTTCTCTAAAGTGTCCAACTGCATCTTTTCTGTTGCATTTATTACTGCTTGTTTATAGTCTGTCCAAATTGTTAAGTGTTATTCTTCAGTGTTATTCTAAGCCCTTAGTTTTGGTTTAAGCACTTGGGCCCAGACCCACTGCTCAGCTCTCCTGGCCTTTCTCCCTCAGATTCTGACAAAAATTGATGGACAATTTCCTACGGTTTCTCCTGCTGATCTATGATTTGATATGGGTGCCTATATGAGACAGTGTAGCAACTGCTTACCTCGCTATTACTGCAGACAACCATCTACCAAAATACCACCTGGGAACACAATTTGTGAGAGATGCAATTACATTCAGGAACCTAGAGTCAAGCTGTCTCCTCCGGCCCCCCCGTTAAAAAATCTGAGGTTCCCCCCACCAAAAAGGTTGT
>NW_025059779.1:0-5984 GCF_019279795.1 Protopterus annectens
CACCCAAACTGTTGGAGAAGCCCATGACATCAACCTTCTAGTTTCCTGTCTACTCCTTGATCTTTCCAAAACCTTTGATATGGTCTCTCACCCCAAAATGTTATCCAAACTTTCTGTTCTCCATTTCTCTACCCCCTCTATAAACTGGTTCTCTAGTTACTTATCTGACAGACAACAATGTATACCTTGGGAATCTGTCAACTCCTCATTTTTACCTGTCAACACAGGTTTTCCCCAAGGCTCTATATTGGGTCCACTACTGTTCAATATCTTCGTCAACTGATTACACACTGCCACTAACCTCTCCACACACTTGAAATATGCCGATAACTAAACCCTCATCACTACCGCCAACAGCATCCCAGAACTCCCTGCTCTTACCCAAGATACCTTCACCTCCATCAAAACCTGGCTTGCCGATAATCAACTAATATTAAATCCAAAAAAAAAACAAAGCTGCTACTTTTCCTTTCTAAAACACTGGCTCACCATAAATCCTTTCCTTCTTCTACATAGACCTCACCTAACAATACTCAAGTCATCAGTCCTTGAACCTTATACTCTAAATTACTATGTTACATTGATTATGAACTTAAATTTTGATATACATATCATTGTATATATATAAAAACACTAAAAACTTTGCTCAAAATCGCATCACAAACTACTCACCCTCTACCACCAAACCCTCCCTAGCTATGTCTCTTTCTCCTACTCCTGTCTTCTGTATACAACTCCAGTCCTTACTAACCTTCAGACATCTCTACTTCCAAATTAGAACAAACTTACAAACAAAATAGCCAAATTGCATCCCATCTACCCTATAAAACCCACCACTGCCTCACCTCTTAAATCTTTTATAATAGCTTTGAATTCCAGGAAGCAAATCCTTACTTCTTCCACAAATAGCTTACATATTACAATACACTCTATTCTCTTTTAACCTACTACATCCTGTCCCTCCATCTCTAACATTGTATCACGCTGCCGCAGCCACACGGTGTCAGCTTCGTGCAAGGATTCTGACAAACATCTCCTGGACATCTACAAACCCACAAAGAATATTGGAAAGTCCCTATATAAATTGTATCTGTCTCTCTTACCTGGAATGCTCCTTCGGCCTGAAAATATAAAATGTATTCCACAGAAAGCAACAATTCAAACTTGAGCTTAAACAGAAATACCTATAAAAGACTCCTGGCACTGTCCCTGTCAAACTCCAACCTGACATCATACTGCTTTCTTACTATTTCTATACCCTTACTCTAAGCACACTTTTCTTATTTTTATTTTCTTTCTAATGAGTTGTTTTACTGTATACCTGCATCTTTACTTATGGAGTTTATAGGTTCATAGGTTCACAGGTGTATTACTCAGGGCCAATGGCCCTGGAGCCTTTACATAAGCCTAGCCTCCATAGGATTACTTACCCTGACACTTCATGCCACCTGACCTTAGTTCCCAGTGCCTCTGTTGAGTACCAGAGCCACTGGAGTGATCCCAGGGGTGAATTTTCTATTTCCCATTCACTCATCAAGATTTCTCTTGGAAGCTGACCAGTGAGGTATGCTCTGTTTGACATATGTATGGGAAGTCTATTCCATAGCATGGGCAGTCTCTGGGTTAGTGAACCTGTCCCCTCCAGCATGTTCTGTTGACTGTAGTATTGGTAATGAGGTTGAAGTGATCTCTGGAGCATGCAGGGTGCTTGGAGGGATTGCAAGGATTTCTTTAGATGTAGCATTTCTAACAGAGCGTTCAAAGGTCAGACATGCAGCTTTGTAAGTTAAGCAGAGATCACTCTAAGTAGGCAATATGAGACAGAGAATAGTTGGAGTTTTTGAATCTCTGTTCATATAGGACAAGTGTTTAAGGCCTAGGATCCTCTTTTATGAGGTACTCCTTTGCAGCCACCTCTCCAGTTGTTGCAGGTGTCTAGTGAGGTACACATGCCAAATGGGACATTGTACTGCGGGAGGACTGGCTCTAATGAGGGAAGAGTAGAGGAGTACAATGACCTCTTTCTTTTCTTGGATGTAAAACCCTTAGTAATGAGATGTGCCTTACATTAGAAGGACTTTCTCTGACCACAGTGGCAATGCCCTCGTCGAGGATGTGAAGAGAGGTTGCTGTCAACTTGTGTTCCCCAGATCTCTTATAATCCCTTCTGTGTTCAGTGGACTACACCATCGATGTGGTAATTCATGGGAACTAGGTTTTTCCCAAAGGGGATGACTTCCACACATTTTTGGCATTTGAGCTTAAGGCCATGGATCTGACCACCAGTCACTGGTCTCAGTGAGGTGTTTCTGTAGGATATGGCAACATCTCTTGGGGAGTAAAACAATGGCTCCCAACTTGCAATCATCATGTGAACTTTGTCAGTCAGGAGTCCCTTCATGTTGGCCTCGGCTTCTGAGAAGTAGATACTAAACAGGAGAGGACCCAGGACTAATCCTTGTGGGACACCACTCGTGATTGGTCGGCAGTCTGACTTGGAGTCAGCTACTTTCACACTGTGGGTTCTATCTGTGCACCAGTTTGCAACCCACCTAGTGATATAGGGATTGATGCCTAGCTTAGTGAGTTTTTCTATGATTCCTGAGTGGGGAATGGTATCAAAGGCCTTGGCCAGATCAAGGTAGGCTGTATGAACCACCTTGCCTTCATCCACAGCTCTGGTGACTGACTCAAAGAAGTCGACCAAGCTGAGCAGGCATGATCTACACTTCACAACATATGGCTGTTACGTGTAAATATTTTTGCATAAGAATATACTTCTGATACTATACTATCTTATTCAACTAAAACACAGCTGTATAAATTAGTGTTTCTTATATTTGTTGTATAACTTCTTGATTGTATTCCATTGTAAATGTATCAAAAAAAACAATTTGTAAAAATTTTGTAAAATTGTTAATTGTATTTGGAGATTTTATCCTCGGGTCTCCACTGAAAATGGGCCCATGGCTTAGCTGGACCAACCCGGTTAACAAATGACAATAAATAAATGACAATACAGTAAATAAATGTACTTACTATAACTTGTGATTTCTGTTGTCCATTTCATTCTTCCTCAGTCTTGGATCTTTGGATCTGATCTCGGATCTGATCCGGCCACTTCTCAAGACTTACGATCTGTGCCTTGAGCTCCTCCCTCTCCCATAATGCCTCACTTCTCCTCTAACCCCTCAGTTCGAGTTTGCTGCCCTAGTTATATAAATCTACAATAATCATTGGTTCTATATCACATAATTGAAATTCCAAAATATCGAACATCATAAGTTCGAACTTGGAATTTCGAAATGTGATAACATCGAACACTCAGAATAACGAATTTTTTTCCCAGGGAAAAAAATTTGCTGTTCCGAGAAACATACAACACAAGCACACCAAAATAAATAATCCACACACATACACTTAACAAAACCCTGCTTCTAACCCTACACTAAACCGTACATACATACATTCCTATCTATCCACTAACCTTAACTCCAACACTCCTAACCCTAAGGTCCGTGAACTATCGTGACACTTCTACTCCTATGGTGTCTGTATACCAACAAACTAAATAACTACTACACATACACTTAACAAAACCTGCTTCTAACCCTACACTAAACCATACATACATACATACATCTTTATCGGTCCACTAACCTTAACTCAAGACTCCTAACCTCCTAAGGTCCAGAATTCATCGTGACACTTACTCCTAAGAAACTATACACCAACAAACTAAATAATCCACACACATACACTTAACAAAACCCTACTTCTAACTCTCTACACTCCAACCGTACATACATTCCCACCTATCCACTAACCTGACCCAAGACCCTAACCCTACAGTCCTAAATTATCACATTAACTTCATCGTGAAGAAACTATACACAAACAAATCCACTAATACACGACACATACACTTTGTATCAAAACTCCTCTACTTCTAACCCTACACTAAACTATACATACATTCCTAGCTCTACTCCACTTAATACCTTTTAACCCAAGCACCTCACCCTAAGGTCCTATAACTATTCGCAGATTATTAGTGGAGGAAATAGCAGCCAATGAATGGCTCCACCGAAATCTCTGCCCTAGGTAAGAATTCGATGTTCCGAAGCTTCGGCTTATTTTCAACTCTTTTGATGTAATGGGTTCGGGATATTATAACATTCAAAGTATTGTTGGTAAACTCTCGATGTTATAATATAGACCCATAATCATATTCATATATCTATATACATCTATATACATAAATATATATAGAGAAAGAGTATATATATATATATATATATAAATATATATATATATATATATATATATATATATATATATACATATATGTAACCATAATCTAGAGCTCAGACTGGGAATCTACGGGTTCCTACATCCTCTACATCACCCCCAACAGTTTAGGTTGGGGGATGGACGGGTGGGACATGAGGAAGAATTCAATTTGACAACACAGATGCCAAGTTATGGTAAGTACATAACTTCTAAATCTAATGCTGTCCACTTCATTCTTCATCACTCTTGGGTCAGACTGCCCAGCTATGTAAATCCTAAATTTGACCCTCATGGAAGGGTATGTCTGAGCAACAGTGGAACCCAAAGGATGCTCTGTTCCTAAGATACAAACTCCAATTTGTATGAGAAACATATGCATGAGACTTGGACATTGTTGCTGCTGCAACAAATTTTGTCAACAGAGGTTCTGGCTGAAAAAGCAGATGAGGTAGACATCGACCTGGTAGAATGAGTTTTTGGGAGATGGGGAAGCTGCATGCCACTCAAGGAATGTGTGCGACAGTAGAAATAACAATCAGTATCCTGTTTGCTAGAGGACTTCTTGGACACTGCCACAGCCTAAGTCGAATAGCTGAAAAAGAAAGTAACAGCTGCTCTTGTTTTCGCTTGCTGCTTTGTCCTATGCAGATAGAAAGGCAACTGTCTATGTACCTCTAGCAAATGTATAGCACATACTTGTCCTTGTTTGAGTGAATTGGGAAAAAGACTGGCAAATAAATGGACTGGATAATATTTCTCTCCTGTAACTGCGTTTGGGCATAAAAGGTAGGATTCATTCTTGAAACCCTATCTTTGAAAAACGTAATGTAAGGCGGTTTGGATGATAAAGTTTGTAGCTCAGACGCTCTTTTTGCTGAAGTGATGGCCACTAGAAAAATAGTTTTCCAAGATAGAAATTTCATGTTGCAGGAATTTGCCTGCTCAAAGCGTTTCTGAGTTAAGTCCTTGAAGCACAATGGTGAGATCCCAAGAAGGAGATGGATCTTTTACTGGAGACCTATGTAGAAAAAAAACATTTTTATAAAGACTCTACATAACCTGGATGTTGAAAGAAAGAAGAAAGGGCAGTGCCTTTCCCTACGTGAAAATTTGCAATTGCTGCCAGTTGCAAATTTATGGTGAAAAACTAGCCCCATCTTGATAAAGAGAACTTAGGAAGAAAAGTATATCCGAAATAGAAGCTAAAAAGGGATCAATATTCTGTTTCAATGCCCAAACTGAAAATCTCTTCCATTTGCTACTGTAAACCTTTCTGTGGAAGGCTTTGGGGAAGCAAATATAATTTCTTGAAGTTTCATAGAATCATTGGAAGTGGAGAAACCAAGCGATTAACCTTAGGGATCTGAGATTGGGAGTTAGATGCGCGGACGGATGAGAAATCAGATTCTGCCTGAGATCCAGTAACCATGAGGGATACTTGCCGTGAGACTGCAGAAAGGGGAACCATACATGATGAGGCCAGAAAGGGGCAATGAGGATCTAAGTGCTCTTCAACCTGCTGGCTTCCTGTAGGACTTTGGGAATAAGAGGTATTGGAGGGTAAGCATACAGGAGACCTGGGGGCCAATCATGGACTAGAGCTTCACTGGGTGACTTCTCGATTAAGGGAATCAGAGTGAAGTACTTGCTGCACTTGTTGCTCAGGGGAGAAGCAAAGAGATCGCATGTCG
>NW_025059780.1:0-5169 GCF_019279795.1 Protopterus annectens
TTTGATTAGAGGTTCTTTGCCCCTCCTGATAAGAGGCCTAGGGTGGAACCAGAGTTGGGGAGTTTTGAGCAGGCTTGATGTTTCAGAGTCTTCTGAAGACTTGCAGGAGTATTCTCCTTATTCTGATTCTGATGTGGATGATTCTACTCCTTCTGCTTCTCCTCCAGAGGATTTTTCTTTTCAGAGACTCTTCATTCCATGAGGGACATTTTAAGTGGGAAGGTCAGGACTTCTCTGATTCCAGGAAAAGGCTTTTGTTACCCCAGCATAGGCCTTGGCTATACCTCCTGTTCTGGATGTTGTGGAAGATGTGTTTGCAGAGGCTTCCTTAATCCTGATTCTTTGCCTCCTGCTCCTGTTAAACCGGATAGGTATTACAGGGTGCCTGAAGCTCATAAATATCTTTATAAGAGTCCTAGGGGACCCAGAAACTGTTAGTCAGGGACCTAAGGGGTCAAGGCCTCTGTTGTAAAACTCCGGTTCCTCCAGATAAAGAGGCCAGGGCTTTGGATAGATGGGGAAAGAAAGTTTATACTTCTTCCACCTTAGCTATGAGGGCTTTGAATTGCCAGTTTCACATGTTGAAATATCAAAACTATCTTCTTTCTCAATTGAAGTCTAAGGTAGATGCTCTGGCGGAAGGTATTGAGTGTAAAGAATTACAAGATTTGGTACATGTTTCTGAACAGGTGGGTAAGCATTCTTTGCAATGTGGTTTTGATGCTGTACAGGCCTCGTCTAGGGTGGCTGCCACTGGGTCAGTTCTTCGCAGGCACGCCTGGCTGAGGGATCAGAATTTATCTGACCATGTTAAGACAAGGATTTTAGATGCTCCTTTACAGTCTGATGTGTTGTTTGGTTCACCTGTGGAGGCAGTCTTAAAGAAAATGGAAGACAAGGCTAAGTCTATGCAGACTGTTAAAGATTTTTTGCAGGTTCAGCCTCCGAAGTTTAGTAGGAATTGGCCTGCTAAGGGGTGGACGTATCCTTCTTATGATTCACAGTCTAGGGGTAGATCTAGGCGTGGTAGGGGCAGAGCTCAGGGCTCTTTCAGGCCTAGAACAGGGAGTTCACCTGCACAGTCTTCGGGTGAGGGCAGGGGCCAGTCCTTTCGTAAACAGGCCCAATGACCTACCTTTTCAGCTGCCAGAGCCTTCTTGTCTGGCAGCACCTTTGGGAGGAAGGTTGGCACTCTTCAAGGAAAATTGGAGTTTAATTACCCAAGACAGATGGGTATTGGATATCATACACCAAGGTTACAAGTTTTATTTCCATACCTTGCCTCCTTTCAAAGGCATGCCAGACGTTCCTCCTCAGCAAAGAATAGAGGCTCACAAACAAATTTCTCTGCTTCAAATAGGGCCATACACGCGGTCCCTCTGCCAGAAGTGGGCCTAGGATTTTATTCTCGCCTGTTCCTAGTACCAAAGAAGGGGAACACGTGGAGACCAATTTTGGATTTATCTATCCTCAACACTTATCTGGACATTCCCAAGTTCAAAATGTTGACGTTACAACAGCTTTTACCTCTGCTGGGCAAAGATCACTGGATGGTGACTCTGGATCTCAAGGAGGCTTACCTTCATGTTCCTATCAGTCTAAGTTGCAGGAAGTATCTGCGTTTTCGGGCTGGGACTTCTCATTATCAGTTCTCTGCATTGCCCTTTGGCTTATCTACTGCGCCCAGAGTGTTCACGAAAGTTCTGGCTCCAGTGATAGCTTTCTTCAGGCTAAAAGGAATACAGATCTATCCTTATTTGGACGATTGCCTGATTCTGGCTCAAGGAAGGGACGAACTTCATCATTTGGAATATGTGATAGCAGTGCTAAGATGCCTGGGGTATTCTGTGAACGAAATAAAGTCCAGTCTAGTACCCTCTCAGGACATGTGCTTTCTGGGTGTAAGACTGAATACAGCATCCCAGATGGCCTTTTTGACCCCGGACAAACAAAAGAATCTTTCTTTACTTCCATCAATTGTCTCATCAGTCCAGGCTGACTGCAAGGACAGTCCTTCAAGCCTTGGGGTTCATGGCATCTTGTATTCTGGTGCTTCCCAATGCCAAACTGCATATGAGGAAGCTACAATGGTATCTCAAAATGTATGGACACAGCACTGCCAAGATATGGACACTGTCATTCAGATAATACCTTGCATTCAAAAGGAATTTTTGTGGTGGGCTCAGGAATGTCACCTAAACAAGGGACTCTCTGTGACCCGGCCAGAGGCGAGTCAGATTCTAACGACAGATGCCTCAGACAAAGCTTGGGGAGCTCATCTAAATGGAAAGTGGATACAAGACACGTGGCCTGCCAGACTACAACATCTACATATCAACTTGAAGGAGATGTTAGCAGTCCAATTTGCATTAATAGCTTTCAAGGATTTACTTCTTCCAGGGCAGGTGTTGATTCTAACAGACAACACAACTGTCATGTGGTACATCAACAAGCAAGGGGGACACATTCTTATCCTCTATGCAGACAAGCAATGATTTTGTGGGAGACTGCTCTCAGTTTACAGCTAAATCTTCAGGCAAGGTTTCTGCCGGGAGCACAGAACTCCTTAGCAGATGTGTTGAGCAGACGAATTATGGATCCCCACGAGTGGAAATTGGATCCTCATGTATTTCAGAAATTGACAGTGTCATGGGGAACTCCAGACATAGATCTGTTCGCTTCTCCACTAAACTACCAGCTGCCAAAGTTTTGCACAAAAGGTTTCATCCCACAGCTTGGAAAGTGGATGCTCTTTCTTTCAATTGGAGCAATCTTCATGTGTATGCCTTTCCACCTCTGCCTCTCCTCCCAAAGGTACTCCTAAAGGTCAGACAGGACAAGCCAAAGATGATTTTAATAGCTCCAGATTGGCCTCGACAGCACTGATACCCATTACTGAGAAGTCTGGCAGGAGCCTCCATGGCCTTTGCCTTGATTCCACACCTGCTGTCTCAGGAGAACAGTCATTTACTCAATGTCAAACTTCACTCTCTTCACCTAACAGCCTGGCATATTCTGTTTTAAACCCAGGAGGGTCTCAGCTTCCACAGCAAGTTTTGAATGTTATTTTGGAGGCCAGAAGGCCTAGTACAAGGAAAGTGTACGCAGATAAATGGAAGAGATTTTTATTTTGGAGTGCAGCAAAGGAATTTGATGTTTCTAAGCCTAATTTAAGTGTGGCTCTTCAATATCTTACTGAGTTACTGGACAAAGGTTTGTCCTTCTCTTCTATTAAGATTCATGCTGCAGCAATTTCTGCTCACTATGACTGTGACCCACCATTGTTTTCTCATCCTTTGTTTAAGCAATTCCTTAGAGGGGCAAAGAATATAAGACCGCACGTAGAGCTCCTACTCCTGCTTGGGATCTCAATTTTGTGTTGGAGAAACTCACTCTACAACCTTTTGAGCCTGCAGCTACTGCGAGTTGAAATATTTATCATGGAAGACTGCTTTTTGTTGGCCATTACCTCTGCAAGAAGGGTTTCTGAATTACAGGCCCTTATGGCAGTTGAGCCTTTCTTAATTTTCCATAAGGATAGGGTATCTTTGCGTACTAATCCTTCCTTTATGCCTAAAGTGGTTTCTAGTGTGGCTTTAAACCAAACTATTCATTTGCCTACTTTTTATGCAAACCCCCAAAATAAAGGAAAAGATTTTGCACACTTTGGATATACACAGGCAGTTGCGATATTATTTGAGCAGAACTAAAGGGTTCAGGCAGTCTCAGCAGTTATTTGTTTCATTTGCTTTGGGTTCTCAGGGCAAGCCTGTGTCAAAACAAACTATTTCTAAGTGGATTGGGGTTTGTATTGCTTTCTGTTATTCCCATCATAGTACGGAGATTCCAGCTGGGATTAGGCCTCATTCCACTAGGGCTACTGCCACTTCTACAGCTTTTTAAGGGGTGGCAACTAAAGATATTTTGGAGGCAGCTACTTGGAGTTCAGTGCATACTTTCTCTAAGCATTACCACCTTCCACTTTACTCTAAATCTAGGGCTGGTTTTGCCACTGCAATTTTACAGGGCATTTTGGCAGCCTTGCTTTATAGTTTTGCCATCCTCCCTTACCTCTGCTTTGGGATTCTACCCAAGTGTGAGGACTGCAGCAATGTGAGATGAAGAACATAGTACAGTTTTGTACCTACCATAAATGTAGATGTTCAAGATCCACATTGCTGCAGTCAATTACCCTCCCTCCTTCCCCTCTGTAGTTAGAGGCAGTGGTGTGGTTTGGGTTGTTCTTCTTGTGGATATTGTATAATATTGTACATATGGTTAGTGCAATGGTGGTTGGTTGTTTTTTGTTGTCTTTTGGTTTTGGCCTTTCTTTTTAGGGTCTTCTGACATCTGGGGCAAGAAAAGACTGAGGATATGACGTCGGTCATGCGCATTTGTACCCTGACGTCCTGATGTCAGTCTTAAGCGCCTTGACCGACGTCAGCCTAATACTTTGATATTCGGGCCGACCGAGGACAGCGGACTACCCAAGTGTAAGGACTGCAGCAATGTAGAGCTTCGAACATCTACATTTATGGTAGGTACAAAACTGTACTTTTCTAATGACGGGGTAGTGCAGGAACCATAGAGTCAGGTGAACAGATGTGATGTAATTTTGTAGCCAACACACAACTGTATTTAGATACTGTTGGGAGATGTTACAGAGGACAATCCGTACTCTGTTTTGGAACTGACAAGACAAATCAGTCACCCACTTCATCTTGCCTTGCTTTAGTAAATAACTGGAAACAGTAATTCTTTAGTCAATTAGGAAAATGTAGTGAGATTAGCTAAAGTATTGTTTTTCTGTATCTGAGTCTTTCCATCTGTTATTTTTTTATATTTCTTGTGAATTGAAACTCTGGTGTTTAATGTAAATAGGTGTTCAGCATTTTCATGTTTTCTATTTTATTATTTATTATTAAATATATTTATACCTTTTATTGTGGCTGGTCTTTTAGAAAATATTGTAACCTTTGAGAGTAATTGCATTTATTTGATGGCACTGTGGCTTCATGCTCCTGAAAGTCTTGCAGATTGGTTAACGCTACCATTTGTACAAGTATTACTTTTATTAAGAGTAGTTGGGGACCACACACTACTGAACTTCTCATACTGCTCATTTCTAGCACCTAAGCTACAACATAAACAACTCCTGCTGACCACACT
>NW_025059781.1:0-5084 GCF_019279795.1 Protopterus annectens
TAAAGGGTCCAGGTCACCATCTCTTGGCTCCGTTCATTCGGCTCCAGGATCTCCCCTGCTGTCTGACGGGCCAAAGGTCACTCCTCTAGGTCATCGAGGCTGTCGGATCATGACCTTCAGAGGTAGTGAGTCGACTTAAGTCCGAGGCACTAGCCCAGATGCTTCAGAGCCCGACTCATCAGTCGATTGCCCGGTCCATCAACATTTTCCTCCTTGACTCTCTTGAGTTCGGGCCGGGTCGCCGGAACCGAGACTGTGATTACGGGGAGCCGAAATGTCTTCGGCTCCGTCGTCGGCTCCGTTTCTTCTTTGGAAGAATCTCGGCGAACTTCCCTCGTCGGCTCCGAGGGTGAGTGGCATCGGACCCTTGTCTGACCCCCTCCCCTCTCGGGCTTGGCCTGGTGAGTTCGGCTCGGCCTCGGAGCCATCACTGTCGGTGCCGAGGGGTTCTTGCCCTCGGGCGGGACCTCTGGCTCTGCCTGAAGGGGTGCATTCGAGGTCATGCGGGTGGGGCTGGCCCCCAGTCGGCTCCGTCCGCCCCTCCTCTATGCTGCCTCAGGGTAAGTCGACTCACTCCCTCATCCCGGACCGCAGAGAGCCAGCTCCTCAGGAGCCCCTGTGGGATTTCATCCTCTTCGAGGCCTCTCCTGATTTGGCAGAAGAGCCCCTCGGAAGAGGAAGTGTAAGGGAAACACATTGACTCACCTGAGTCTATCACGCCAGACACAGATTTGGATGATTCTGAGGGTTCCCCGTTCCCCTTCTGAAGATGTCTCATTTGCAGACATTCTGGAGATCCTGAAACAGAGGGAAATTGGCCAGCCCTCAACCCTTGGAGGACGAATCTGTGTATCTTGAGGCTTTTGGCTCTCCCTTCCCACCTCCTGGGTGTCCCTCCGACCCCCTCATGCAGGTGGTTGCTAAGAAGGCATGGCGGCTCCTGATTCAGTGGACCCCACTCCCAGGAGACCCTCTAAGTTCATCACAGCTCCAGCAGACAAGCAATTTTAACAAAAGGAGTTTCTGTGGATGCTATGGTGGTAGCTGCTGCCACAAAGAAGGAACTGGCTGATCCTTCAGTACCTGTCCATCCACCTAACAAGGAATCTAGGTCCATGGATAGGTGGAAGCGGATGTTCTCCTCAGCGACATTTACCATGCTTTGCTGAACTACCTGTGCCATTTCACTCGTCTTCAAAGGGACTTGATCAAGGAAGCGAGTGAAATGTTAAGGATCCTACAGCTGGGGGTTTTCCCAAGACAAGATGAACACGCAGCTGGCTACCCTTAATTCCATATCCAACTCCTCCATGCCCCTTTCTTACGGCGATGGAGCGAGCAGAGCCGCAGGGACAGGTGTGGCCTTACGTAGGCACGCCTGGATGCGGCTATGCAATTTTGGGACCCTTTCAAGAGCGTCTTTCACTAACTCCCCGATGGATCATCTCTCTTTGGTCCTCAAGTGAAAGAAACCTTGACTAGGTGCGAGACTGATGGCAAGACCCTTTCTGCCGTGAGTCCGTTTTACTCCTTCCTAGGCCTTACCCCAACGCCCAGACGCCTGGGAAGATGTGCTTCCGTAAACAATCTCAAGGCACTTCGCCTGCCGCACAGAGTCGTTTCCTACCAAAGGCAGAGGTGGGAATAACAATGGTAGCGCGCCCTAGGGGCAGGGGGTCCGCAGAACCAGGGCAAGGGGGAAGCCTCCCCTGACAAGCCTTTCCAGCACCCCTGAGGTGTTGCCCGACTGCCCATCTTGGGAGGCAGCCGGGGGAAGATTGTCACTGTACCCAGAAGCCTGGCTATCCCTGACTCAAGACAAATGGGTACAGTCCATCATTTCCGAAGGCTATTCTATCCCCTTTCTTCGCATTCCAAATCAGTCAAAAAATCCCTTCCAGATGTTCCACCGCTCAAAGGGATCTAGCAGCTTTGGAAAGTTCAACACTGCTTGTGAAAAGCGCAATTCAGCCAGTGCCAGCGGACCAACAAGGATCCGGAATCTACTCAAGGTTCTTTTAGTTCCAAAGAAAACAGGGGACTGGAGACCAATTTTGGATCTCAGTGTCTTGAACAAATCAGTCAAGAAAACAAGATTTCGGATGGTCACGCTGCAATCCATCCTTCCCCTTTGGGCAAAGGAAACTGGATGTGCTCTATAGACCTTCGGGGTGCGCTATCACATAAAATGAACAGACGCTCCAGAAGATTCCTCCGCCTCAGGCTGGGAACCAGTCATTTTCAGTTCAGGGCCCTGCCCTTTGGTCTCACCACTGCCCCCCGGGTGTTTACCAAATGCATGGCAGTGGTAGCTTCTCACCTGAGACGACAAGGATTCCAGGTGTTTCCATATTTGGACGACTGGCTCCTCACAGCTCCCACCAAGCATCTCCTTCTGATGGCCAGAGATTATACTTTTCGTTTGTCAAAACTGGGTATTTCAATAAATTGGGAAAAATCTGTTTTGTCCTTTTCGTACTATTACCTACATAGGGCAAATCTAGATACTATAAACATGTCTGCAAGGCTAACACACCAAAGGATATCAGACATTCACAAATTGGTATCACTCCTTCTCAACAACAACAGAATCAAAGCCAGGTTAGTTCTAAAGGTGTTGGGAATCATGGCAGCGCCATACCTCTCCTTCCATTAGCCAGATACCACATGCGGATCCTTCAGTGGATGCTTTTACTCAATGGTCATACCAGGAACTTCCAATGTCTCACACCATTGTGATCACCGGGGTGCAAAAGCATCTCATGTGGTGGATGTCTTCCCCAGCTCCTGTCGGAAGACCCTTTGTTCCACCTCCTCCGGTTGCTACACTGACAACGGATGCCTCCCTGATCGGGTGGGGGCATTATCAGGGCAGGACAGTCCAGGGCACATGGCAAAAACGAATGCCACTTGCACATAAATGTTCTGGAGATGAGAGCAGTGCTTTTAGCGTTGCAAGCCCTTCAAGACTCTCTTCCCTTGGGAACAATTGCAATCCAGACAGACAATATGTCTGTAGTGTGGTACATCAACAAACAAGGCGGAACCAGATCATACCCCCTGTGTCGAGAAGCACTCAGACTGTGGCAATGGGCGATTTCTTCTCAGCGTTTTCTGATAGCAACGCACATCCCCGGGAAGTCCAATCACATTGGGGACAAGTTGAGCAGAGCTATTCTCATGCCTCACGAGTGGTCTCTGAAAGACTCTGTAGTGAGAGAAATTTTTCTCAAGTGGGGTCAGCCTTGCTGCGATCTTTTTGCTACTCCCCAAAACAGCAAGTGCAGAGAATATTTCACTCTATTCCCTTTACCAGGCCAACCCAGCAGAGACGCTCTAGTCCAAGTTTGGCCCCGGGGACTTCTGTATGCATTCCCTCCTTTCCCACTGATCTCTCAAGTAATTCAGAAAGCTATCGCTCAGAAGGCATCCTTGATCCTCATTGCTCCTTACTGGCCTCGACAAGTGTGGTTCCCCTTTCTACATCGTTTTCTCTTGGTGCGACCGTGGAATCTGGACCTAGTTCCAGATCTTTTGATCCATCAGTCGGGTCAGTTTCATCGCTCCCTCCCCTCTCTGAACCTCACTGCTTGGTTCCTCCAGTTCCAACCGTAGCCAGGCTTCCTCAATTATCTCACTCTGTTAGAGATATATTGATAGCTTCCCATAAATCTTCCACTCGAAAGATTTATTTGAGTAAGTGGAAACGCTTCTCATATTGGGCACAAGGAAAGGACATAGATCCTTTCACCGCTTCCATCCAACTAGTCCTTGATTTCCTAGCTGAACTCTTCCATGCAGGTTCATCTCCATCTACACTTAAGGTTCAATTGGCAGCTATTTCTAACTTCCATGTGGGTATTGCTGAATCTGCCCTAATGTCCCACAAACTTTGCAAAGCCTTTTTGAAAGGAGTTTTTCTTCTCAGACCTCCTATAAGAAATCCTCCTTCTCCTTGGGACCTAAATTTAGTTCTTGCTTCTTTGATTCTTTCCCCTTCGAACCTGCAGCTTCCTGTTCCTTGAAATTGTTATCATGGAAAACTCTCTTTCTGGTAGCTATTACATCAGCTAGAAGAGTTTCAGAACTTCAAGCACTCAGTTGTCGTCCTCCTTATCTTTTGTTTCATAAGGACAGAGTATCCTTACGAACTAACCCGTCCTTTTTGCCTAAGGTGGTCTCGACATCAAATCTAAACCAAAGCATTGACCTCCCTGTCTTTTTTCCAGAGTATTCCAATAGGTCTGAACAAAGATTACACTGCGGATGTTCGTGATCAATTCATAATTTTCTTTGGATAGAACAAACGAATTCGAAATCACAAGCTGTTTTGTCTCCTATCGGAAAGCGAAGGACTCAGTTTCCGAAAGTATGTTAATGCAGATGTTCTTTCATCTTTTGGTTTCCTAGTATATGAAATTAGACAACAGAAATTGCCTAATAAAGACCTAAAGCCATTCCACCACGAGCATGCTTGTTTTGTATTTAAGACAGACTGCCCTGTGTTTTGTTGCTGGCTTCATGGGCTACTCCTCACACTTTTATTTCATTGCCAGGTTGGTTTGGCTTTACCAGGCATAGAGCTAGCACTTTAGTTCCATGTCCTCTGGGGAATTATTTCAAGACAGGCCCACTGGGACAAGACGCTGGGGGCGGTCCCCATCCAGCAGAATAGGCAGATAGACAACTTAACATATAGAGGTTGCATGTTGCCCTTACCATAGTTCCATGTTAGTTGTCTTCTTCTCGCCTTCTTCGTCACCTCCTTCCCCTGGCCTGGACAGACCTAGAGGAGTTGTGATTGTGACCTCTCTTTCTACCACCTCTTTCTTAGACATATGCTATTATGCATATTTCCTGGTTCAGGATGTAAGTCACCCTTCTTTCTTCCTGTTGTTAGAGGTGGATTCTGTTTTACAGTTATACTGTTACTATTATAAGCTGGGGTTAGCTTACAAAGCGAGATCTGAGGTAACTCTGCCTAGCATTGTGGGATATAAGGGGAGCCTCGAGCGGTGGAACCAACTCTCGAGCTTTTAGAGTGGAGTCGGGCCGAGGTCGGCTCCCCCCAAAGCAGAAGAAGG
>NW_025059782.1:0-4928 GCF_019279795.1 Protopterus annectens
TTTGGAAAATTGGGTTGGTTTTAAGAAGTATTGTTAGGCAGTGCCAGGGGGCAAATATGTACCCACATGTCACCAACCCACCTCAGGTACAGATATGGAAATGGCTGCATGTGAATGTGTCTGCAGAATGTGTACACCCCGCTTTTATGTACCCGCCCAAAAATATAGGTTTGCACCCGGTGCACATAACTGTACACATGTGGACAAGTCGGGTTGTTGAACCACTGCATCGATGATTAGCTATGCAGAGAAGTCAAACACATATAGCGGAACATGTGCCTACCAAACAGGATGTCCTAACAGGGTCCCACAGGCAAAAAGGGGAAGGTGGGACATCACATGTGGAGAGTAGCGTTGCGGAGGCCAAATACACACGGTCAAGGAAAAGGGGGGAACAACATGCATATGGCGGATGGATGTTGTTAGAAAAAATATATAGAAACACATATGAAGTGCCAGTTTAGAAGCAAAATACTATATAATGCATTGAATTGTACCGAAAATTTGGCAGTAGAAATGATCATGCATGTAATTGGTGAAGTTTAGCTGCAGTGTGATCGAACTCTGACCCTGGCAGTAACCAGTACAGCAGGCTTATGTCTCTCAGCATTAATTATCTGCTGGGTTACAGAAAAATAAATGTATGTACATGCATAACATCCTCCCTTCCCTGAGGAGGATGGCCTTGTGAGCTCTATCGAAGATAGAGTACAACTCCTTACCAGAGAGACAAAGGCTTTTAAGAAATGAACTGACTATTGTATGGGAACAGTCCAGGGTCCTTGAAACACTACAATCAAGAAGGACACTGTAATTGACCAGGTGCCTTGCAAGGCTGTGTTATTCTCATGGGAAAACATTTTAAAAGCATGCCCCAGCACCTATGTATAGAAATTGCGGACCATAGTGATGGAAATGCCCTGTGACCGCCCCGTCAGTAAGGTGGGCAAAAGCTGATTGTAAACACTATATAAAGAAATTGCTTACTGTATAGTGTCAGACAAAACTCTCATACTTGGACTGTATATTATTTGCCTCCTGTGTACACTACAAAAACGTTGTGAACCCGAGCTTCCTGTGTTATTGACTGTCACTTAGAAAAGCCTACTGTTTTCTACAGTCTGGTTTTAACAACTTATTTGACATTGTGGCCCTTTCTTAGCGAATTCCCTTGGTAAGCTACAGGTCAGAGTGCATGGGTGGTTAGACATCTGCGCAGGAAATTTGCCTAAATGGTTCTTCTTGATGAAACGACCTCCGACTGAATTGTTGTGTGTAAAGAGGCTGTCCACTGTCTGATCTGTGGCTGAAAAGCGGAAAACTGGATCCCAAGAAGAAAACGTGCAGTCATAAACAGGAGGCTCAGGTAAGGGGGGTTTGCCTCTTTGTCTCTATTGTAGATCAGGGACCAGACTACATTGTGTTTCTGTTAACAGTTGTGATAGCAGGTCGAAGACCAATCCAAGTAGTTTTAAATCTGGACATAGATCAGGGGGAAAACAGAGTAGAGTAAATAGTCATTGTAGACACTACAGTGGATACAGGGAAGGAGATACCACGTTTCGAGAGAAGGGTTACGTAACAGTCGGGAGAGGATATGGGAGATTAGTGGAAAGTGATGGTTTGGGGGGCGTGGAAAATTGCAGAGAGCACATAATGTGAGATATTCTGCAAAATGGGGTAATAAATATGACATTGATGGTATATTAGACAAAATATCGTTACTGAAACATTGGAATCACTGAAAATGTGATGCAGATGTTCTAGGGTAACCACCTGTCCCACTTTTGAGGGACAGTCCCTCTTTTTGTGTCCTGCAAACAAACTGAACAAATGGCAAATGTCCTGATATCTTAGGACAAAGATTTCTCAGATATCTTCTTAAATGGTAGCATAAAACAGTAATTTTGTATCTGAAACACCAAAATATCATAATAAACAGAATAAGCAACTCAAATGCTACAAGAATAGGTTGCTCTCCTGGCAAAAGTGAATTGCTGTCCTTGTACTGGCCGTGGGTATGTTTTGCCCTGCCAAATTACGTTCCTAACACTAATGTCCCACTTTCTGCATTTGAAAAGGTGGCAACCCTAAGATGTGCAGGCAAAACAACAGCGACAATTGGGTGGATTGAGGTAGTGAACCGAAGGGAACAGAACACTAGAAATGCGAAAGCATCATCTACACAAAGAAGATAATAATACAGTAGTAGCGACAGCCCCCCCCCCCACCACCTCCGATACCACATCCAGGATATGAAGCGGGAGGGCAGGCTAGTCCCCCCCACGTTATCCTGTGGCAACAGAGGTATCACAATGACCAAATGTAAGAGAAGCTATTGAAACCACATCCCGAACTCGTAACATACCTAGGGACACTCAAGTAAGAAGACAGTCACTAGAACAGAGTGAGGATATCTGTCAATTAATTGAAGTACCGAACCCTCATGCAGGACAGGAAGGCCAGGACCCAACTCCTTTAGTGTATAGACCGTGGACACCAGAAGATATCTGTAAAGTCACAGAGGGAATTCCCCATCTACAAAGTAATCACTATTCACCATGCAATACCCCTGTATCTTCTGATAGAAAAGCAAAGGGGGAATGGCGGATGGTACAGGATTTACAAGCTGTAAATCATGAAATAATATCTAGGGTACCGATGGTGCCAGACCCACACACTATATTGAATGCTCTGAACCCACCACAGAAGTATCTTACCGTGGTACATATAAGCTATGCTTCCTTTCAATACCTATACATCCAGATAGTCCGTATTGTTTTGCATGTACATTCAGGGTAACAGATACAGCCATACCCAGCTATCGCAGGGATACTGTGAAAGTACATCGATATTCGCGGAGATGGCTAGCAACTTTCCCGGTGTTTACTCCACCGGGGCCAGTCAAGTTCTACTTTATGTGGATGATATTCTGCTTGGCCCCTACCCAGCAGCAATGTAGGGAAGATACAATAGCATTATTGAAATATTCAGCAGAACAGGGACATAAATTAAGCAAGCATAAATTGCAACTACAGAGAATACAGGTCAAGTACCTGGGATATGTGGTATCCAAGGAGGGTAGAACATTACATGACGATAGGAAGGCAGCAATTTCACAAGCACCCAAGCCAACTACCAAGAAGGGAATGATGTCCTTCCTGGGCCGACTAACATTTGTCAAAGCTGGTTACCAAACAATGCTTTGGAATCTGCTCTATTGTCTGCTTTAATCTTTAATACACCTATGGCAGCACAACATATACTACACTGGATTCCAGTAGCAGAAACAGCTTTCTGCAGACTAAAACGATTGATAGCTTCAACATCTGTATTAGGTCTCCCGAATAATCATAACAGATGTTGTCAGACTGTAAATTGTAAGCAGGGATATATGGCATCAGTCTTGATGCAACAGCATGGAAGTAAGCAACGCCCCATAGCTTACTACTCATCGCAGTTGGACACTGTGGCATGGTCAGTGCCACATTGTGTACAGGCAGTTGTTGCAGCACCCATGGCAGTACAGGCCTCGGCCTTAATGTTATTATTCCACCCTCTCACTGTGAGAGTGTCTCATGCAGTTGCGATCATTCTGCTGCAAGAGAAAATAGCATTCCTGACCTGCTAGACATCTGTCTTGTTTGACCATACCCTGAGTCAACCTCATATGGTGATTAAACGTTGTACAACATTAAACCTATCAACGTCCGTCCGACACCTGTGTATGGCACACCACACAGTTGCCTATATGAAATGGAGGAAATAACTCCACACAGACAGGATATCACTGATATACTCTTAGATGATGCAGAGGTGACAGTTTATGTAACGGATCATGTAGAAAGAGTCCTACAGGAAAGAATCAAGTAGGTTATGCAGTAGTTATTGATAATGAGATTGTAGAACCCCAAACCCCCTGCAGCATAACGTGTCTGCTCAAGCAGCAGAATCGATAGCTTTAACACGTGCTTGTACTCTGGAAAAACTGATGTGTGGACATTTATACCGATAGTCAGTATGTTGTCTGTACAGTGCATGTTTATGAGCAGCAGTGGAAGAATAGGGAATGATAACATCCACGGTAAACCGATTAATCATGGGAATTGATCTTGAATGCATTAGATTCCATTCAGTTACCCACTAAAGTAGCTAATTGTAAATGTGCAGCTCATACAAAGCAACAGGATAACAGTAGGAAAGGTAAGGCAGAGCTGATGCAGCTGCAAAACAAGCAGCCTCACAGTTGGAAAGTGTCTTTTGAATGAGGAATGACAATCCTCAGACATTCTAGATGTAGAAATGTTACAAACAATGCAAACATCAACTACGAAAGCAGAAAAGCAGGCGTGGGTATGCGAGGAGCAATCCTTGAAGACGGACTGTACATATCCACAGTGAGAAAGCCAATATTAACGTCTAATGTATTCAGATATGCGGCTTTGTTGAGCCATGGGTAGAGCCATGTCTCAACAGGGGATGGTACAGTTGGTTAACAGAATATCCCCAACATGGAATTAGGAACCACATACAAACATCATGAGCAGCGTGTCAATTTGCAGTAAAATCATGCACAGGGAGCATTTAAACCGAAGGGGGTGGGTTTACCTACACCACCATAACCGTTCCTACTATTTGTATGGAGTTTATACACTGAATAAATGTGAAGGGGAAAAAATACTGTTTAGTGATTATAGATATATTATCAAAATGGGTAGAAGCATTCCCAACCAGGAATCCGGATGCAGCAGCAGTGGCAAAGGTCCCCGTAAAATAAAGTATCCCTAGATCTGGCATACTGTAAAGAAGCTACAGTGACAATAGAACACATTTTGTGAACCAGACAATCCAGCAACCTGGGGGGGAAAATTAAAAATTTGGCAAATTTTTCCCAAAAAATTTTGGGGAATTATTTTTTTTAAATTTGG
>NW_025059783.1:0-5055 GCF_019279795.1 Protopterus annectens
TTTTTACCCATTGTGGTCCCATATATTCATGTGTTCCATTTGCTTAACTGTTCCATATGTTCCATAATTAGTTCTGGTTTAAGCACTTGGGCTTCAGGCCAGTTATTTTAGTTAAGAAGATTGCGGTCTGCACTCTTGTGGGAGGAGAGGCTGGACTCTGCCTTTCTGAGCAGGGAATTTCTGGTTAGCTTATGTGCCTGCATGATAACTGTTTCTTACTGAAAATTATTTACCTTGTTTGCTGTAGCATAGATGATCAGGCCTGCTGAATCGCGCTTTTATTTATAACATTGTGCCTGAAGCTAATTCCACCTAAGCATTGTACACTGGCACTTCTGTGGATCCTAATGATGCTCCTGCATTGCTTACTGTACTTATTTCCTTGTTTCACTTGAAAAGAAAGTTACTGTTTGTCGTTTTGCATTTAAGTTACCTGTAACACATTGCATTTAAGTTACCTGGCACTTGCTCACTAAAGCAATTATATAAGTCAGCACTAAAAAATTAAAAGCTTTTCTACCCTCACGAAACTCCCCCTTGAGTACCTTGTTCCCCATTAGCTGCTTTTTCAATTATAAAGGAATTCCCAATGACTATTCTAGCATGTCCAAGGTCAGTTGTCAATCTCCCTCTCCGGTCCAGCTGGTGAATCTGGGAATCTTGAGGGCAGTGTTACAACTGCCTCATGTGCACAGACAACCCTCTCCTCCCTCCCAACAAATTCAACACATGTGAGAGATGCAACCATATAGCCAAACTGGAGGCTAAAGCTCTCTCAACTCAGTACAGTGGGCGTAACCAGTCAGGAGAGGAAACCACACTCACTACAATTCCAGTCTCACATAGACCTGCCACAACAGCAAACCAAACACATAAACACACAAAACATACTTTCGGAGGCTCTAAATAAAATCTGCCTAAGCAGCAGAGACCTCCAAAGCAGACACTTGCAAGCAACGCTACCCCAAAAACAAAACGCGTGCAACACACTTGCTCCCACAAAGCCAGTGTGCGAACAGTCACAGCCCTTAAGACTAAACAACACACCTGATACACTTGTAATACCCAGGTGACTCTATCATCAAGGCACACTGGCGTCCTGCTCACCGAAAAGGCTGAACAAGGAGAAGGTCACGGTGAGCTGCCTGTCCAATAGGATTGCTGGGATCCTCACATGCAACACAAGCACTCAGGTCACTCCAAGGCAGAAGTACCACAAAATATGACTCCCAGTCATTGTCCATGCTAGTGTGAATGACCTGGGATGTACCTCTCCCTGGACTACATGAAAAGAGACATAGAGGAGCTCTCACGAGCATGCTTAGCGGAGGCAGGCCGTATGTAAACCTGACCTTGAGTAGCATCTTACCCTCACCAAGAATGATTTGCCAGGAGATACTGAGACAAGATGATCAATTTCAACAGGTGGCTTAAGAAGTATTGCGTGTCATTCAAAGGATCCAATGCCTGTCAGCCTGGGATAGTACATTAGCAACAAGCCCACGATGCTTCGCTAGGGGCGGCTTACCCCTGTCACCCCTGGGCTTTGGATATTGGCAAAGGGCTCTTACTACCCCATAGTGCCTTTTAGGCAAGGCTCAAAAGACAAACCCACCTCCATAGGTATCACAAGGGATAGAAACTAAAGTAATGCTACTCAGCATGAAGTCTAAACCTCAAGATGCATGCACTTTCGAAGCCTGCTCCTTAGCATGAGAACATCGATATCTGTGCAGTAACAGAACCTGGTTCAAAGGCTCCGAGGCACCCCAGAGACTACCAGGTTATACCTCATACCAATGCTTTTATTTGACCCCAAAACTTGGACGAGACCTGCAAAAGGAGGGAGTATCAATATTTTAAGTCAAGATACCCACACCTGCCTCCGGGTTGGTGGCTTTTTATGCAACCGCGAAGCATCAGAGACTATCCATGTGCAACTTAACAGTGGGTAAGAAACTGCCTTCAGTTTATAGCCTGCTACAGACCACCCTCCCAAACCCAGGAACCCCACTCGCAGGCCTTCCCTGCAGAAACACTGGAAAATATGAAGAAGGTCTCTCAAACACCATTATGTTTGGAAGCGACTTCAACTACCAAACATAGACTGGGAGCATTACTCTGGCTCAACACCCCACTACCCATGAGGTTCCTAGAATTTATAGAACTCAATGCTACAGCATGGAACAACTTTATGTTACCACTCCCAAGGGTGGAAAACTATACTGGAGCCTGATCATCACCAGCACACATGGGGACTCTATGCTCCAGACCAGAAGTGCTTATCCCACTCACTGGTAAGATCAGACCATAAACTAATCTCACTGGATATTCACATCACACGACTCCACCTGCCTAGAAAACCACAGTGAAAAACTTCTCTAACAAGCAGGATTTCCGCTCCTCAAAAACTTGAAATTGAGATCCTTCAAAGCCCCAGGCCTGTGGAAAATCATTGGTTACTTGAGATCCTTTATAAACACGTTCTGTGAACACACTTCCAGGAATGCTGTGGATCTATCAGGTCCCAAATAAAACCAAGACCAAAAAATCCTCCAAGGGCAGTGTCCTGTCTGGACCTGGACTAACCATAAACAAACTATACAATAGAAGGAGGAAGCTACTAACATGATTGAGCAAAATCCCAAAAGGAAGGCATCTTCTGATCAGTTAATTGTGTAGCAAAAGAACTTCTATGAGCACTCATAAAAGGTCGTCAGAGGCTAGGCACAGAGAAAATTGCACACAGGACAGCTAAGGATAATCACGGAGAGCTTCTTTAGTTATGTTAGGAACCTGGGTGGGAATTCCCAGATATACCCAAATTAGTCAAAATGACAAAAATACACTGGAACCCACAGGAACATTGCCAACATCCCTAGCTGACGGGTTAAAGCGCAAACTTCTCCCTCACACCAAAGTGAAATATCTATCCCAGCAGAGTGCTGCACACCCTGGACATCTCAGATGCTCAGGTAACGGCTGCACTCTCCAAAGCAAAAACTTACAGCATCAATAGGACCCAGAGTGGGTGTCCCTGGCTGTGTCTTGTGAACTCCAGAGGCTAAGCCCAGAGCATGAAGCTGCATTTCCAATCTCGGCCTTGCAGGATGTGTGCCCAAGAGGTGGCGTACAACAACAGTGGTCCCCTCTCCACAAGGTGGTGCCTCAATGGATCCTGAAACTATAACCCCATAAGCACAGCTAGCTTGGTCTGCCAGCTATGGAAGGATCATCTGCTAACCTGCCTCATAAGTAATGTTAGGACCACCACAGACACTGGATCTCACCAGTTCAGTTTTGTTGAGGCAGATCCTGCCTATTAAGCCTGGTTGATTTCTTTGAAACAGTCACCAAGGCCATTGGCGGGGGAAGAGGTAGATCTGAACAGCCTACCTGGACCTCGTAAAGCATATCGATGATATCCCCAATACCTCGGGCATTATAGATAAGCTCACCAGCCATCTAACCCCTATGTCATAGATGGGTTGCAAACAGCTCAGGACAGAACCCACATAAGTTGGGGTGTTGGAGCCATGTCAGACTCTAAACCAATTCGTGGCATGCCACAAGGCTCAGTCCTGGGACCTCTCTTGTTGGTATATTTTTTGGAAGGGCCCCCGGAAGGACTGGGGTGCCCAAATTTCAGATGACTGCAAACGGGCATAATCAACTCTCCAGCCACCCATCCTAAGGGGGTCATAAAACAGACAACTGGTGCCAGAGCCATGGCCTCAAGCAAGAAAAAAGTGTATAGTCTTTTTGAAAAAAAAAGGGGAAAATTACCAAAAGGTGGTAATCCTTTTAAAAGAAATTAGGGACCTGGGGACCCAAGTTGATAACAATCCCCATTTGACAACCACGGGGCCCAAAAGTGGTTAGAAAACTTTTTATATAGCCCCCCTAATCATGAAATTCACATCTAGATAAAGGGATATTGCCTTTCATTATCAAATAATTGAGTACAATGTTTTGGGATGTACCTTACCAGACACCTGCAGCAACTGGAAGAAAAATACCTCCCCAAAAGGATCAAAGGGGAAAGGTGCCATATGTGGGGTTTAAAAAAACTCCAGCTCTACTCAGTGGCATACCGCCTGCTCAGACCCGTGCCTGGCGGTTTAAACCAGTCAACCCGGGAAATTTAAAGGTTTCACCTCAGTAAAAACCAAATCCCCCAAAAACTGGGGCTTGAACCTCAGCACTGAAATAAATAGGACATGCTGGAGGGACAGATTCATGACTCCCCTTTACTCTGGAATAAAATCCCAGTCAGGTTAGGCAGAGTCCCCTTTACCCCTTCAAGAGGAATCTTGATGGGGGATAATTATTTACCCCCCTTCACTTCTGTGTCACTGTTAGACAGAGGCACAGTTTTAACCTCGGGATGCAATTTTTAAAATGGGGGGCCCAAACACCTCTGCTGGTTATTGTGGGGGAATAGCCCGTATGAACCTTTGAATGAACCATATCTGGTGTCTGGGTTAATGGGAATATCTATGCATGCTGTTATACCTAATCCTGGAATTTTGTTTACTAACCCACATATGTTGATAAATCAAAACACCATAGCATGTATGGTGCGGGTCCCAGCAGAACCCCCCCCTCAGCTGGCCGTGGCACGGGCACCCGCCCTCTGGGGGGGAACCGGGACCTCCCCTCCATTGGTCCTGCCCCACCTTCGGGGGGAACCCCCTCAGGGATGGGGCTCCCCCCCGGGGGCAGGGCAGGAACCTGTCACCGTCTGGGGCTGGGTTGGTGGTGAGTCAATCAGTTTGGAGATCTACTATGCCAGCTCAAGGGGTGTCATGACTAGATGGTTGGGCCCGGCTCTTTGACTCAGCCCCCCAGCCACCTTTGGGGCTGTGAAGGTGCAGTGGGTGCCCATGGGTAGGACCTCAGTCCCATTTTTTCCAGTAGGGGGGTCATGGGCTTCCGATTTCCCAACACCCTTTTTCCCTCAAGGTGCTTACCCCCCTGTGTCATATACCACCTCTGTATGCATCTTTTTTCTTGTCTGTTAACCTACCCAACCTACCTCCCCAAATATACCTA
>NW_025059784.1:0-5378 GCF_019279795.1 Protopterus annectens
TGCAAGGATATACAAGTATTAGGTGTGTGTGTGTGTGTGTGTGTGTGTGTGTGTGTGTGTGTGTGTGTGTGTGGTGGTGTGTGTGTGTACAAGAAATTACAGTTCTGGCTAATGCTTAGGAAGGGCTTGATCCTATATAGTGAGCCAAGTTTTTATTAACTGTTTTAATAGTTTTATTGATATGCAGATCAAACTTAAGGTTTCATCTATTATAACTCCTAACAGTTTGGTTGAGGAATCTGGAAATAATGGTGCGTTGTTGGATTTTAATGTAAAGGTTATAAGGCAGACTATTGGGGAGAAAGCAGCAGTTTGGTTTTATTAGATTTAACATGAGACAAGGTTAAGGAGCCATTTTCAACTGTGTTAAAAGTATTTTGGGATAGAATCTGCAACTCTGTAGGTGAAGTGTCGAGCATACTAAAGTGGAGTCATCCGATAGTGAATGCATGTTGCATTTGGGGTGACTTTATACAGATCTGGATGAAAATGAAATAATGGACCTAGTATGGATTGGGATTACTTAAAAGGTGATGGGTAAAGGGTGGATAGTTTGCTCTGCCATAGGACAGCCTGTTCAACCACTGAGATATGATTGAAACCATTGGATGGCCTGGTTTTAAGGAAATGGATTTCAAAGTGTTTATGAGTATTTGGTGGTTTACCATATCTAAAGGCTTTTGAAAGATAGCAGAGGTATATGGGTGCGTATAACAGAGTGCACTTGAGCTAAAAGTAGGTTCTTTCTTACTTTCTATTAGGTTCCTCTCCTCCTTTTTATAACAATTTGTCTAAATAGGTGCATTTGTTATGTTTTATAGTATTATAATATTATTATAATATTAAGAAATATTAACATGATATAAAAAAACAGCAAATATACAAATGAACGAATATTAAATGAACATAACACAGAAGATAACATAGAGCCTAAAAATTATATACAAAAAACCTAAAAATAATTGTTGTTTTCTAATAAACAAATCAGATAAATCAGAAAATATACTTGTTTAAAAAAATAATAAAATGTGTATTATTATATAATATTTATATATATATATATATATATATATATATATATATATGGATCTAGGTCATTAAATGTTGAACTCATATGCCTGACACTCATTGTGTGGCATTCATTTGTTTAAAACATTCTAGGTTGAGGAACAGCTGTCCTTCCTACCATTATTATTTTTAGCTTTGCCTTTTGAGCAGAGGATATGTACTAGCTTCATTAACATATTCTGACACAGTGAGTGTGCAAATCCTGGTTTGCCTTGAATACATTTTGCATCTAATGTGCTCAACCAAATGAGTGTCAGTCATATGAGTTTACAATGCTTAGTCCTATATGTACAACAATAATAATTAAACTGTGCATCTATATATATATATATATATATATAATTAATGATATATATCTATGCCATATATATTCATCTAATCCACTGCATGCATGGAGGAAATGACACCTGAGGAAAATGTATGTGTGTGTGTGTGTGGTTTGGTGTCAATTAAACCCTGTATCCGTCATGTGAGTGTATGCATGATGGACTGGGTGGTGTGTGTGTGTGTGTGTGTGTGTGTGTGTGTGTGTGTGTGTGTGTCTGTGTATGTATTTGTGTGTGTGTGTGTTTTGTGTATAAGTATAGCAGAGTTACAATTTCTGTAGCCAGTTTTTATTTTGTTACATTCTGATATCTGAGATGTATAATGTCAATAATGCTGATTTTAATCACTGGGTACAAGGAGTGTTTATGGAGGAAAGTGATTGACACTGTTGTCGTTTGTTCAGTTTAAGCAGTCATTACTCCGGCTTTGTAGAGATAGTGTACATTTTCTGTGAAGCTATCTGGAGACTTCACTGGGTCTATAACACAATCAAATATCTGAGGTGCATAGTCAATAAAGTGGCTGTAACTGATGAATATGGTGTTATCAGTGATGAAAATGACTGTACGTCTATACTGAAGGGGTTGTTGTAGATCTGTGTAAAGTGGCTGTAACTGATGAGTATGGTGCTGTCTATGATGAAACTAGCTGTATGTCTGTATTGAAGGGGTTGCAGTAGATCTAAATGGAATAAACTAGACATATTTTTTTTTCACTTTCCATCACATTCAGGCATTAGTGCTACTTAATAAGTGGCCACCTATGGTGGTCTGGGCAGGATGTTTTTGATAGTAACTGATCATTGACAGAGGGTCACTTCAAATAGTGCTGCCATCTGTTTCTCTGGTTGAGGTTTTGTCTGTGATGCCTTTGGCATGGAGTTTTCATGTACTCCCTGTCTCTGTGGGGGCTTTACCAATGTGCTTTGGTTTCTGCACCCAAATCCTCAGCTATATTTGCTTTTTACTTTCATCACAATCTAACATCATGGGTTTCACAGAAGGTAACTATCTTTTTTTTTTCCTTTGGAGGGGTAGAAAGTCAGGTTCTCTTTCCAGATAAGATTTCCATATCCTTGCAAGAATTTGTCTTCTTAGTTTATTGGAGAACTACAGTTTTGTTGTCTTTGAACATTAAGCTTTTCAGTAAAAATGAGACTAAATGTCTTCCCTTACTTGTGATTGTTTTGGCCAGGCCATCAGGAGAACAAAAAAGCTGCTGAGAAAAGGCTGTATGATGCAACTCTAATCATCTAGAAACCTGTGACTTATGGGGCCTAGTGGTCCCCAGACCCCTGGCTTAATTCACCCACTTCATCCAAACCTGTTACAGTGGAGTCTTAGCCTATTAGACTGTGTTTAAAACCATGATGAGTTAAAATGTAAGACTGTGTGAAGAAACTAGAAAGAAGTAATCTCTCTTGATGGTGTGGACCATACCTCTCAATCTCTTGACACAAGACATCTGGACAAAGCATGACATAATGTGGGGACAAACATATTAAACATTGCTCTTATACACTTAGAAAGTTGCAAGAATAACACAATTTGTGTTAACATGCAATTTCTGAAGGACATAACGTCTAAAATACATAGGATCATATGAAGTTACTAGGCTATTGGCCTTGAGGCTCTTATAAGCCTAGCCTAGACTTTAGCCCAATGTTTAGACAAGTCAGCACCTGATTACCCTGTCCAGCAGGGACACAGTTAGAATCCCAGGGGTGTATTTTCTGTTTCTCAACCATTTATCCAGGGATAATGAGCTACTCTGCTTGATGTGGAGAGGGAGTCTACTTCACTGATGGGGGAGTCTCTGGGACACAAACCTGTCCCACCAACAAATCCTATTAGTATCATAGACCGGATTGAGGTCATGCATGGGGGTCACTCCAGTGGAGCTTGACTTGTGGATATGCAGCAGTCCTATCAAGGAGGAGTCTGAGATTGCTTTGTATGGCAGACAGAGGTCACCTCTGAGGAGTCTGTATAAAATTGTGTAGAGGGACAGGGCTTTTAGCCTGTCTGTGTATGGTAGATCTTTAAGGCCTTGGTTCAATTTAAGAAGAATCTCCGGCTTTGTACAGATGCTGCATGTTTTCTAAGAAACATCTGGGAAAATTATGGGGGTATAACAAAGCAAATATCAGTGGTGCATAGTCAATAAATGGCTTAATTGTCACTATGGTGTTGTCAGTGATGAAAATGACAATGTAAAGCTATACTGAAGGTTGTTGTAGATCTGTGTAAAGTGGCTATAACTGATGCCATGGTGCGTCTATGATGAACACTTATGTCTGTATGAAGGGTTGATAGTCTAAATGGAACAACCCAGACTTTTTCCCTTTTTCCCTCACATTCAGCATTAGTTACTTGATAAGTTGCCCATGGTGTCTGGGTAGGATGTTTTTGAGAGTAATGAACATTGACACATCACTTTAAATAGTGTTGCCATCTGTTTCTCTGGTTGAGGGTTTGTCTGTGATCCTATTTGGGATGGGTTTTTGGCTCCCTGTACTGTGGGAGCTTTACCAATGTGTTGGCCACCAAAACCTCAGCTAGAGTTTTGCTTTTTACTTTCTCACAATCTAACATCATGGGTTTCACGAAGGTGAGTTCTTTTTCGTTTGGAGGTAGAAATCATTCTGGTTCAGATAAGATTTCCTATTTACAAGAATTTGTTTCTTAGTTTAATTTGGGGGGAATAAATGTTTTTTGTCTTTGAAGTAAGTTTGCAGTTAAATGACTAAATTTTTCCCTTTGGTGATTCTTTAACCAATCATCAGGGCAACAAAAATCTGCTGAGAAAAGGCAAATGATGGGATCAAGTCATCTTGGATCCCATGCCCTGTTAAAAGATCCCCAGACTATTCCATGCCTCACTTCAGGCTAGTTACATGGGTATTAACCTTCAGACTGTGTTTAAAACCATTGAGTAAAGGGTGACACTGGTGAAAACTAGAAAAAGTAATGCTTTGATGTGGGAATAGCCAATCTCTGAAGAAGACTCTGGACAAAGCTGAGTTAATGCACGGCAGCCATCATCCAGGCCTTGGTGAGTATCTCAAAGAAGTCAACCAATTTAACAGACATGACCTTCCCTTAGAATAAGCTGAGGGGATCAACTGTTGGTGGCTTCCCATTCTTGTTAATGAGGTATGATTTATCTTTCCATCCCGGCAGATCAGGCTTTTTAGGCTATGGGTATATAATTTCCCAGATCGGTGGATGTTTCACCCTTGAGCAAAGGGATTCTTGGCTGCCTCCACTAGTGGAAAGGCCTTTGAATAGGGGGCCTAATGGTGGCAAGTTGCTCAAAGTTATGTAGGATGCACTGAATGTTATCAGGCCCATGGAGGCTGTATTTTTACCATTGTGAGGGCAGTGATGACCTGTTCCTAGATATAAGGGGAAGGGGATACTTTAGGGTGTCTGATTTACTTTTTTGGGGACAGGGATGAGGTTTTGCTGATTTGGCAGCTGGAGGTTATCTATATCAGGAATTTGTGTTAGTGTCCTTATCACCACCTCTGAGCAGTTTTGGTTTTCTTTGAGGGCTTTGGGGCCAGTTCTACAGAAGGCCTTATGATTGTCTAATGATTTGGCCAATTTGGACTCAAAATTTTCTTTGGAGGATATCTTTAGTGCTCCTTTGCTTGTTAGGTTAGGGAGATTGATTGCAATTGGGCACCTCCACCTTCTTGGTCCTGGACAGTAATTTTTTTTCCTTTAGTTATAGAGTTTATTTACTGCAGATGTCCACCAGGGAGGTTTACTCTTTCTTGTAGAGGATGAGTTTGCCCTTTCAGATATTCCTGATTCTATTCATCTATATAAATGCTTGTATAGTACTTTGGTGTAGATTTGAACATTGGTGCCAGTTCCTACAGAGGAGGAGAGGTCTGTGAAGCTGTTTATGCCATCCCTCAGGAAGTCATAAAGCTTGAGATTTATGACCTTAGCTAATGGGTGGAGGAGATGGTG
>NW_025059785.1:0-4892 GCF_019279795.1 Protopterus annectens
CTGTCACCCACCCCCCTTCTACATATATAACTGTGTAGAAAAGCATGTATATATGTGTGTCAAGTCAATAAAGGTTGAAGAGGGCAATAGTTTAGATATGCCCCGTACACCTGCATGTGGTCAAGACATGGCCAGAGTCTGTGCAGAAAGAGTTGGATAGCTATGTGCACAACATCACCTGAATCTGGGAGTATGTGTAGAAACAGTTAGTGTTAACAAACATTTCCTCCACAGGTATAAGAAAGGGGTGTATACTGAGATAAAACCGTTCATGTATAGATGATGACAGCCATATCACTGTCCAGACTAAGGCTATAGGGTAGTGTAGTAATACTTGTAAGGTACAGATAACAGCACTGACAAAGGAAAGTAATGTGGACTACAGGAATATACTAGTTGTTAATTGGCATCTTTCTCCCCCCACCATATCTCCAACAATAAACTATATACCCACCTCATGGTATGTAATGGCACAATGTTCTGATTATGTCCTTTTGGGTTGATAAATATTTATATTTGTGTCCATGCATGTGCTATATTGAATTATTCCAACATTGTTGGCATGGTGCCATAAAATGACCGCATGCTGTTGTTATTACCACTGTGGTCCCATATATGCATGTGTTCTGTTTGCTATGCAACTGTTCTGTATCTTGTGTCTGGGTTAATGTGAATATCTATGCATGCTGTTATACCTTACCCTGGAATGTGTTGACTATTACTAACCCACATATGATGATAAAATCTAAACACTATAGCACGTTTGGGAAAGCCGGTCCCAGCGGACCCACCTGTCCCACCTCAGCTGGCCTTGGCACTGAGCACCAGCATATCTGGGGCCCAACTTGGGACCTCCTTGTCCATTGGTCCTGCACCACCTTTGGGTGGAACTGCCTCAGGGAATGCAGCTCACCTCCCAGGAGCAGGCATGGACAGGAACCTGTCACCCGTTGTCAGGTCTGGGTCATGGTGCATAGAGATCTCAACCAGCAGCTTGGTGATCTTCTATGCCAGCTTGAGGACCACATATAAAAAGGGGGTCAGTCTGGCTCTGTGACTCAGCCCCAGCACAGCCACCTTGGGCTGTGAAGGTGCAGTGGTGACTGCCCATGGGTGGGGACCTCAGCCCACTGTTTCCACTAGGGGTCATGGGCTTCTGATTTCCCAACACCCTCCCCATCAAGGTGTTTACCCCCACATGTGTCATATACCACCCTGTATGTCTTGTTTGTCTTGTCTGTTAACCTACCAACATACCTCCTCAAATACACCTACTGTCCCTCCCCAACATCCCACTCTCACCTGAAAAAAAGGCAACTGTTCCTCCCCAAAATCTCACCCATACATAGCTGTCCATTTTCACATGTCCACTGGACACATGTAATCTGGTCTAATTGGCATCACAACTTATTATTGTTGTCCTCACCCTCTCCAAGGGTTTGAGTGTCCAAATCCCCCCAAATTCAGTGTATATGCACAGTTGTAGAAGAAATGGGCAGCTATGAACCTTCCGTAGACCCTTCCTGGACATCCCTAGCTATTTTCCTTACTGTCTTTCCCTCTTTGTGCTCCTTTTTCACCACTTTCCCATCAACCCTTTTTTCTTTTTTTTTAAAGAAATTAAAGTGGAGTAAGTGGGAATAAGCACTTTTAAGCAGCAGTAAGCAGGTTTAAGCCTGTTTGCATGGAGGTAAGCAATGCCTACACAGGTTAAGCAGTTTAGAAGCTAACTGAGTATAAGAAACTGTAACTGGAAGTTAGCATGCTTACCTCCAGCAAACCCCCCAACCACTTACAACTGCTTAAAAGTGCCTTAATCAATCTGTATCCAATGGCCTTGTTCTCCCCAGCAAAAAAATAAACAGCATCTGAGGCTCAAACCCAGGACCCTGCACACATTGCCAAAGTGATTTACCACTAAGCCATGTTAGATTTGCATAACCCTGATGTTTTCACAAACATATCATCCAGCCCAGTCATACAACAGTACAGAGAATGTATTCCAAGATGTGATTGTGTGTGTGTGTGTATATATACATATAAATATATATATATATATATATATATATATATATATATATATATATCTATTATAAGAATATAAAACACATCAATATAACTCCATTTAAAACATAAACAATACAATAATTACAAGCAACAAACAAACAACAAACAAATTAAGCACACACACAATACAAGACACCAAATACAAACACTAAATACATAACTACCTAAAACCCTTAAACCTAATTTATATAATAATATTCTAAAAAAACAAACTATCACAGTGATTTGCCCTAATACTCACTTAATTACCAAACTATACAGGAATAGGTTAACAACTCACTTAAGTAAACAAACTATCACAGTCACATTCCTGGGGAATAACTCATAGCCTCCTTCCCCAAATATACATGACACTTATTTGGGGTCATACCCATAAAGCCTTTTCCCCTTAAAGTTCTCAGCTTTTTGATCGGGGCTTCCGTATCTTGGGTGGTGTTCTCAAGTGTTCTACTTTATAAGATACCAAAAATATATATATATATATATATATATATATATATATATATATATATAAATTCACATAGATATAACATATCTTTTTGTGTCAGATATAATATAGAAATATAACATATATTGCTTAAACTATGATATATATTAATATTTATATATTGTATATATATATATATATATATATATATATATATATATTATAAAATATATATATATATATATATATATATATATATATATATATATTTTATAGATACAAAGTTATATATACAGAAAAAACCATATAGCTAAAAGGACATACATTTTAATAACAAGGGGAACATAACATAAACATATCTGTCCACATTTTTGGGGTTGAGGGCCCCAAACAAGATACATTTTGAAAAATAGGTTTTCAGAACCAAACATTTGCCCTGAAAACACTACCAAATGTTGAGATCCATGAGGACCTGACATGACAGGGGAAAAATTTTTTAACAGTAATCCATCCCACCTGTATGATGTCAGGATGGTAACAGTACATATCATGCAGTACAGTCTGGTCCCTAGGAATGTACAATGTAAGCAATCAACATCCGGGATACATATACACAGACACATATATGCAGATAAAGTTATACATATATATATATATATATATATATATATATATATATATATATATATATATATATATATATATATATATATATATATATATATATATATATATAGATGGGATCTGTCAATTTTTAAAATTTTCCAAATGGTATTTTAAGTAGTAAACAACATTGATTTTAAATACATACATAATGAATACCCCCCAAATTCAGAGTTTATTTTTTAACTGGTGAAAACCCCCCATGCAGATTTCCCCAAAAATATTTTTTAGTGTGGGTACCAAAAGACTTCAGCAAAAATGCATTTTTGAAGTACTTTCTGAAGTGTAGTCTACTTATTTGAAGAAGTGTATTTTTATGTACATAGACCCATATAGAAAAATATATAACTACACATATGCCGAGATATGTATAGTAAGATACATAGGAAGGTGCACAAATGGGCCACCATGCCTACAGTTATCACCTTCCCAAATGGAAAAGTATGGGCCCCCCATACAAATGACAATCATTTGCCATATACCCCCAAAAGGTCAAAGGATATAAAACCACACACAGGTTTGCATAAATGGGAAATTTATTTTTTACTATTACAGTTGTATATGCCATGTCATATAGCTGTTTCACGACATCCATATAAACTGAGTAATGCAACTGTGAAACAGGTATACTAATACAGTAGTCTGGAAAGGTTTACAAAAGTTGCTGTCCAGGCCAACCTTCCCATACAATAGTGAAGACAGACTGGGGCCCCAGGATCCCAAAAAATCAACAGTAAGTAATGCAGATGTATAGTTTAGCATCCTCTATCACACTCTGTAGACAATCCCCGGGGTTGACTTCAGTTGAAAAAGGGATGTAACTGTTAAAAACAAGGCATAACTGATGCCCCAAAGCACACTGACAAACAGAACAGTCTGTATGGCAGGAGGCAGTCCTCATTTAAAGGGGGATTGTATGGTAATGTACATCAGATACCTTAAGGCAGCTTATACCTGATAACATGTTGTAACAGCCTAGTTAGTTATGGTGCATCCCCTAGACTAATAAATAGGCCATATACCACTGTTAGATACACTGGTCTAGTGCATAAGGGCCCCATATATTGTGTGGTGAAGCCCCACATATATGGCCCCCAACAGTGAACTGATGGCAGGAATGGCAGCATGACATACTCACAGCCCACTATGAGCAACCCCCGACAGCATGTCACATTTTCAAAGCCTGGTATGTAGGTGGAGGACAGAGGCTGGGAAAACAGGCCCATATGTGGAAAACTGTTTTCATACACTAAGCAAGTTACTGGTGTTACATGATTTTCAACAAACCCCTTTGTCAGGGATTTGGTTGGAAAAAAAATGGATGTAGCCATGTACTGATAGCACTAAAAACATGTGCCAGTGAAATATCTGACACAAGACCTTTGTGGTGGACAGACAAAACATAAAGGCACCCTGCCATCAAGAAGATAGGCCCCCGTTGAGAGCTATGCAGACAGACTGCATTCCAAGGGAAACTAGTATATACACACAAACCCCGTAATACCAGTACTATACAATGCATAGAACAACCCTTTTCACACTCTGTCTGTGTTCTGGAACCTCCTACAAATATGTAGCTGGCCTGAGTGTGCAGGTTCTCCAAAAAGGTATTTCCTTTTTTCACTGATGCCCCCACAGGAAGGATGTCCATCAGACAGGAAAGGTAAAGGAAACCACATGATGGGGTTTTTAGTAGGTGGTTGCCATGACAGTGGTAATTAAGACTCACAGCAAT
>NW_025059786.1:0-12814 GCF_019279795.1 Protopterus annectens
GTTTCCTTTGTATATACACTTGTATTGTATGATGTTTTGTTTTTGTATTTGTTTATCTGTGGAGCTTTTCTCCTCGGGTTTCCACTGAAAAAGGGCTCTACTCCCCAGTCAGACTAACCCGGTTAGCAAATGTTGAATAAATAAATAAAAATAAATAAATTTCAGACTGTACTGTTGTAACAGAGGAAATGTATATATGTTAACAGAGCATACTGGAAGAGAAGAGGTTAAGTTCAGCTCCAGTGAACTTTAAAAAACACTGTGAAATTAAATTACTTAATTTAGGCCATAAAGATTGTGTCTTACAGTTGTGACTACAGCCAGAGATGAAATGTAACAGAGTAAAGGCACTTCTGTGTTTTTCTTTTTGCTATAACGTACTACTCTGGAAGGATGGAAGTTTGAAATTGGTTTATGGCTTCCAGAAGCTGCAGCAGATCTTACCAAAGCTCTGTATGTGTATATTATTGACGCATATGTGTGATATTCTGTGTCAGTTGTTAGAAAAGGAGGTAGCATGTGAACCATAAGTCAGATGTCTGTAATCCATCACTGAAATTATGCTTTTTAATACTAGATGAGACTGAAGTCTCTGAGCAGTCTGTTTTTGGAACCTGACATAGAAGGACCCCTCACCTACTTCATCTTACCTTGCTGTAGTAAGTGGCCAGGGGATAGTATTTCTTTAGATCAGTCAGTAAAATGTAGTGAGATTAGTTAAGTACAGTTTTTTATGTATCTATGTGAATTTATTGATCTGTGTTATTTTAATATTTCATGTGATTAAAACTCTGGTGTTTATTGTAAATAGCTATTCCATATTTCATGTTCTTTTATCATTTGTTATTAAATATACTTAAACTTTTCATTGTGGCTGGTCCTTTAGAGAATATTTTAACCTTTGGGTCTATTTATATTTATTTGGTGACTCTGTGACCACTTCTGAAATCCTTACTGCAGTGGTCAAACACTATAATTTGTATTAATATTAATTTCACTCAGTATAATTGGGTACCCTTGTAAAAGCCTTAAAGCACATGCGGCTGGCTTTGGAGTGTCTGATAGCAGGTTCCAACTACTGCTTATAGTCACCTGGGCAGAAGGGGCATAGCTAGTAAATCTGTGCCAGCCTTTTCAGGTGTGTCTGTGTGTGTGTGTGTGTGTGTGTATTGTGTGTGTGTGTGTGTGTGTGTGTGTGTAGCCTTAGTATTGTGTGTGTATTGTGTGTGCGCGAGTGTGTGCATGTATGTGTGTGTGCATGTGTGTGTGTGTGTGTGTGTGTGTGTGTGTGTGTGTGTGTGTGTGTGTGTGTGCGTGTGTGTGAAAATCAAATCTCAGGGAGTGTGTATGTGTGTCAGCTGCTTGGAGAAGGGACACACAAAGCACTGTTTTCACAGAGAGGGTGCTGGAAGACTTGGACTGAACTCTCGGCTGAGGACTGAACTCTACAGCTGTACCAGTGGGGAGTCTTAATGGGGACCTGGAAAGAGAGCGAGAGAGAGAGATCCAGACCCCGGACTGAGGGTGTTCACTGTGTGTTCTTAAGGGAAATTGTGCCTGATGCAGAGAGCTGCATCTGGAAATACTGAGTGTATCCATTTTTGCTCCAAGTGACTGTCCCTTCCAGTGTCAGTGGTAACAATTCAGGCTCCTTGATTACTGGCCCAGAGAGGGGACATCACACTTGTGTAAACCTTTTTGTGGAGGAAAAGTTTAATTTTTCATGAAAACCTTTCTCATGTTTTGAAGTTTATTGTGTTTGGGACAGGATACTGATCTTGTCGGGGAGGACAGTATTTTCTTTAACTGAGATTACTTGTTCTCTGATGTTCGCTTATTGACTCTTCAAAGCTGTGTTACCCACATTCCAGTTCTTGTTCCTGTCTTACAGATGGAGCTCTCTTGGTCTCATTCTCCCTGGTTGTACCTTTCCCAGTGTGTAAAAAGAAAAAAAAACTGTAGAACAGAGCAGCTCCTTGTTTACCTCAGCCACTGATTGATGACTCTACTGTAGCTGTTTGTTGTTCCTCAGACCACCGGCCTCATTCCCCAGCCTTCATGGTACAGTCTTCCAAGCCACAAAAGACGACAGAGTAGTCATATTCTCTGCAGCTGTAGAGATACCTTTAGCAGGCAAGGGAGAGTCACTATTACTGCTGTCTAGGGAAAGGGCAGGCAAATAGTCTTCATTTGGCCAAGATGGGGTTGAGGATGCTGGGTCCAGTGTGCCTAAGGGTCAAGCTTTTTCAGGTAAAATGAATTTAGTGAGAAATGTCCAGTCTCCTATTTCAGTTTCCATGGGCAGTGCAGGGCAGATTTACTGGAATTTGCTAAGGAACTGCTTGCTGATTTTTCATTGCCTTCACAACCCTTTGACAAGAAAAAGAAGAGTTCTGTCTCATTTTGACATGACGTTTCAGTCAGAAAAATATTCTTTTCTGGTGGATGGATGTATTTCAGGAGTTTCATTTCAGTCAAAGCATTCTGATTTTGAGGACAGTGTGGCTTCAAATTTCCCTGCTGATGAATTTTCATTTACTGACATTTTAATATGAAAAATGTGTTTCAATGGGACCAGAGTGAAATTCCAGTGGATCAGAAATTGTGTTATGATTTGTTACAACTACAGATGACAAAAGTTGCACTTATCCCCCTAAACTGCCTGCTTTAGTTAATGTTTCTTTTCACTGCATAATGCCTTCCTAATAGCCAACATTCTGCCCCTAAGAGGTTTGAAAGTTTATGCAAAAGGTGCATCATACATACTAGTACCTGTTTTCTAATCCTAAAGCAAATCCAGCAGTTATTTCTGTTTGTAAATCTGCTACAGCTAAACAAGTAGCTACTACTAATCCCATTCCTTCTGGCAAAGATGGGGAAAGCAATAGATAAGCTGGGAGAGATCTTGTACTTAAGATTTTGATTTGCCAAGTGCATATGTTAAAGTTTTTACTTGTGTCTTTTGAAAATATGCAGTCTTTAATGAACAGCCTTCCTTTTGATGTAAAGAATTCATTAAACACTTCTGTGACAGCTGTTTCTCATTTGACTAAACATATTTTAAAATGCATCTGTGATGCTGCCGACTCATCCTCCAGAGCTGCTGCATATGGATCACTTTTGAAAAGATTCAGTTGACTCCATTCTCAAAAGCTTCCTGATGATAAAACAAAAAGTAAAACAAAAACATAGGGGGGGATTCACGAAGGCTTGCACAGAGTTTAACGGATGTGCAACACTCCGTGCAAGCCTCGCGATCCAGGAACAGCCTTAAACTCCATGTAAGAGACCAGCTAAAAAGTCTCTTACACGGACTGGGCATGGATATGCTAAATATCCCATTTGCAGCTGAAAGGCATGCAAATGAAGTATTTGAGTGATCCACGAAGGCAAAACCAGCCCGTGTAATGGACGTGTTAGCTGCAGAAATGTACTCAGTTGAGAACTGAGTATGTTTCTGCAAAAAACACACCGGAGCCATGTCAGCTCCAAATTAAGCATGCCTATGAAAGAGGCAGCATGCCAATGGCCAAATATGTGGCCATTGGCAAGGAAGCAAGATGCAAAAATGTGAAATTAATAATTTTTTTTTTTGGAGATCGCCGATGTTTAAACCTAGCGCAACCCCGCGCAAATGGGGTGCGCTTCATAAAACATAAAAACAAGGGTTCTATACCCACAGATGTGGGTTTTATGCAATACATGAAGGTACAATGCAGGGACCAGGAGAGCTAAAACAAGATGGCCACCGTGTAGTGGTTGCTAAGGGAGGAAGCTGAGTGTAAGACATGTAACTAAGCATTAGTAGGCAATCCTATGTAAATGAGTGTGAGGATACTGAATCACACTGTCACATAGCAAATGAGCACTTTCCGTGTAGTGTAAGACTTACAAAAGGGGGTGGAACAGAGTAAGAGATAGATGATATCACAGGGGGGAATGTCAGAAAGAAATGCAGTGTATTGGAGAATAGTGTTATGTGACAGATGTCAGACACACATCATGGAAAGGGGTGTGCTACAGGCAGAGCATGGGAAAGCCAAGAAATGGAAGGTGTACACTGTTGCTAGACCCAAAGTTTCTTGCAGTGCGTGCATGCACGTGTGTGCATGCCAGGAGGTGCGAGTAGGGCAGTGTGCGCGCGTGTAAGTGGTGGTGCACGCGTGTAGGTCACAGTAAGCGTGTGGGAGCATGTATGAAGGCGTGTAAGGCTGTTTGCGCTGGTGTGCACGCGTTTTAACCCGAATAAGCAGAGTAAACACCGTGGAAGCATGTGTGCGCGTATAAAGCACTGTGAGCGTGTTTACACTGAAATGTGTGTTGCTCCACCCAGAGGAAGCAGAGAGGAAAAAGGAAGCAACACAACTAGTAGGAAGTACATAGGGAATACTGCTGGAGCTTGCAGGTGAAAACAATTAGGAGCAGACAATTCCACAGGCAGACTCCTAGCCCAGCCAACAACTTTAAAACACTGCAAACAGCACAGTAGTATGTTTCTGTCAAGAGACACACTGCAACACAGGAGTAAGCTATTGAAGTGAAAACTAAAAAAGCTTCACTCAGACATAAAATGCTAGGGGCTGCCATAGCTGTCATAAGAAGACATAGGCGACTTGCTGAGGGTGGTGACAATGCAAATGCTGCCAGACAACCAACAGTGAGGAGACGGAGAAGAGTGTACAGGCCCAGGGTCACCTTTCAGGGGTTACATGAGCTGGAGATAGTGGAGCGCTATAGAGTGGACAGAGACCTCCTGCAGCAAATTGTTGAGCTGTGCAGGCCACGCCTCACACACAGAACCAACAGAGGGGAACCCATCCCTGTTGAAACAAAGGTATGTGTTGGCTTAAGAATTCTAGCAACAGGTACCTTCCAGAGACCAACTGGTGATATGATGGGGATCTCACAGGCATCAGCATCCAGAGTACTGCACCAGTTCCTGGATGCCATGTCAGCACATGTCGGAGATCACGTATACTTCCCCAACTCCCATGAGGCATTGGTCAGTAATATGCGTCTCTTCCAGCAAATAGCGGAATACCCTGAGGTAGTGGGTGCAATTGACTGCACGCACATACACATCAAGGCACCGGCTGGTGAGTGGGGTAGGGCCTACATCAACCGCAAGGGCTTCCCCTCCATCAATTGCCAGGTCATGTGTGATGCCCAGGGCATAATTACCAATGTGTGTGCTGGCTGCCCTGGAAGCTACCATGACTCCCATATATGGCATCTGACGCAGCTGTACCAGTCATTTGCCACTGGGGACATCTCACATTGTCATTTATTTGGGGATACTGGATATGCACTGGAGCCGTGGCTGATGATGCCCATCAGAAATGCACACACAGCTGAACAGAATGCCATAATGAGGCACACGCACAAACAAGAAATGTAATAGAGCGTGTGTTTGGGTTGCTAAAATCATGGTTCTGGTGTCTGGACACATCTGGTGGAGCCTTGCAGTACACACCAACTATATGTACCCAAATTGTCATGGTGTGTGCTATGCTACATAACATGATCCTGCAGAAACAGCTGCAGCAGGGCCAGCAGAGGGGTGGGCCAGGCAGCCCCCCACCAGTGCCAAGGTCACCACAGGACGAGCATGACTTGGAGGAGGAACAACTGGAGCCTGCCCCAGTAGGTGGAAGGAGGCGTGCCCAGTATGCCCTGGCCTTGGCGAAGAGGCATCGCATAGCACAAACACTGGCACAGTAGGAACCCTAGGAATGATACTCCTATCCATCACACTAATATAGTAACAGGGATGCCTAACATGACACAACCTGTAGTCCAACATGTACAGGGTGTGTAGTATGTGCATCCGACATAGGCAGCCTTGCAGCACCACCCGAGGCAAGAATGCCATGTGTTAAGCCACATAACACTGTCTAGTATATGCAAACATGACATCCCTCACAACAGCCCACCTGCACCCAGCACGATGCCACACTACGAAGATATGACCCAGGACAATAATTGGCAGAAGTAGTTATGCAAGTCACAGGAAATAAATGTCTGACATCCTTGGATTTCATGCTGGCCAAGACAGAATGCACCACCTGCCAGGGATGGCACACACACAGCACACCTGGCTGTGTGGATACTGGCAAAGGCTGTCATCACCCCCACAGTGTCTTCAATAGGCAAGGCTGGAAACACAAACATCCATGCAGACCAACAAAGGAGCATGCAGACCAAACACACCCCAGCATGGAGAATGTTAATATCTGACCTGCAACCGAAACCTATGTGAAGGCCCAGAAGAACACCGTAATACTACCAATTCTCTGTGAAAGTACTGAACTAGTACACCATACGTCAACAAAGACTGGGCAGGCAAAGAGGATGTTGACAATTGTATGCAAACTATCCCATGGCAAACCTGCAGGCACAGCATAATGCCTGTTAGGCTCACACACAAAGTATTTCCCCAGCAAGAACACAACCTGATGTTCAACAATGAACTGTACATGTGAAGTGTAGATGAGGTCCATACACAAACACAAATGTGGTGGACCACAGATCCCAACATAAAGGTTCTTAGGTTCATACTAGGCTACTTGCCCTGTTGTGATGATAAGCCTAGGCTGATCCTGTATGGCTCATGCCACCCCTCGCTGTCAGTATACTGTGCCCTTTGTAAGGTCTACTTCACTGTGCCTCTGGCTAACATTGACATGGGAGTAATCCCTGGGACAAACCTACGATACCCCATCCATAGTTCACAGTGTCATAGTTAAGTACTAGGCTATATGGCCTGGGGCATGTGTAAGGCTAGCCATAATGATCTTGCTTTCACCACCCCATGTAGTGGTACAGAATAGATATACAATACTGTGCCTCTGTCTAGTAGTGACACAGAATTGACCCCCGGGGTAAACCTACGATCTCCCATTCACACAGCAATGTGTTCCTTGAAGAGTGTCAGCCAGGGTCCTCGCATAACATGAATTTGGATTCTGTTGCACAGCATGGGAAGCCTCTGCGTTATGAATCTATCCCTCCAGCAAGTTGTATTCATACCTGTGCATAGCTGTAAGTATGTGGCTTCTGTGTCTCTGACAGATGTGGATCTTCCCAGGTGGAGCATATACCTCACATTCTGCTCGGACGTGGCTGTGTATGTCAGGCACAGATCACCTCTGAGCATGTGGTATGCTACTGAATAGAGCTGGTGTGTAGTTAGTCTGGGAGAATAAGATATGTGTTGGAGACACGTGAGCCTCATGGTGAGGTACTGTAGTGGTTACTCCAGTGGCTGCAGGTGCCGGTTGAGGTACATACCAAGTGGGGCATTATACCCAATCATGGGTGTGATAACGGAGGAGTATAGGGGTACAATGACCTCCTGTGATCTGGATGTGAATTCCGTCATGACAAAAGGTGTTCAAGGTAGGCAGTCTGTATAACCAGTATGGCAATGTGGGTGTCAAATGAGAGTTTGCTGTTGACATGAGTATCCAGGCATGTGATTATGATGTCTGTACTCAGTGCATAACTGTCTATGTGATAGGTAGTGGGCACCTTGTTTTCCCCAAAGGGGATGACTATACAGTTATTGGCAGTAGCTCAGCTGGTAGAGTGGAGGACTGTAGTGAGTGCCCAGGTCATCCTTAGGTCGCTGGTTCAATTCCGGATAGAAGGAGGTTGCCTTTCACCCTATACTCATCTCTAATTAGGCCAATGATTGAGTATAATGCCCCAATTGGTATGTATCTCACCCGACACCTGCAGCAGTCAGAAAGACCCCAAAAGACCCTCATCAAGAGGATAAAGGGTCTTAAACATATGTCATATGCTGCCTGACTGAAAGAACTCCAGCTCTATGCAGTCGCATACCACCTACTCAGAGGTGACCTTTGCCTAATGGCCAAGGCCATGTCCAATCCATAATTAATGGACATGCTCCATCTGAAAAGATCCAAATCCATCAGAGACACGACAGCAAGAGACTTAAACCTCAACACAAATAAATAGGACGTGCTGGAGGGACAGGTTCATAACCCAGAGGTTCCCTACACTGTGGAACAGAATCCCAATCCATGTTAGGCAGAGCCCCTCACTAACTCTATTCAAGAGAAGTCTTAACAAGTGTATGGGTGTTCGTAGGTTTACCCCGGGGGTCATCTCTGTGTCACTACTAGACAGAGGCACAGTATGCTAAACCCTAAATGGGCATAGTATTCTCATCCTAAGGGGTGGTGAAAGCCGCACACACTCTGGATAGGCTTATAAATGCCCTAGGGCAGATAGCCTAGTACGAACCTATGAACCTATAAGGCCATGACTCTTGCAGCAGTTGTCCGTTTCTGTGAGCCCAGACTGTATGAAGTGTGTGTCAGCTGGTATAACGACTATGGTGCACAGATTGCAGTCCTGTGTGAACTTTGTCTGCCACAACCCTCCCGCATTTGCTTTAGCATCTGAGATATAAATGCTGAACAAGAGGTGTCCCAGGAGAGAGGCGTGTGGGACTGGGTGTGTGTCTGACATGGCACCAGTGATTATGACGTTATGTGTCCCATCCAGCAACCAGTTTGCAGCCCATCTAGTGACATATGGGTCACATTTAAGCTGCTGAGCCTAGCTAAGATGCCCGAGTGGGGTAATGTGTCCAAGGCCCAGCTAAGTCAATGTAGGCGGTATGGACTGCTTTGCTCTCATCAATGGTTCTACTGACTGTGTCGGATACATCAACCAGGTTCAAAAGGCAGGACCGGCCCTATACAAAGCCTAACTGGGTGGGATCACGTGTGTGTAGTTCCCTAATTGCCTTTTCTGCATTTCTGTGTGTTTCTATTTAAAAACAAAAAAAACAAAAAAAATATTCTTTGTTTTCCTGCCTCTCCTAAACTAGTTAGACCAGTTTACAGGCCTTGCTGTATCCTGGGCTGTGTTGTAGTTCCTGTGTTGTCCATTGCCTTACTTGGATAGAAGGAAGTTTCTTAGCTCACCAGTGGGAAGCCTTGAATAGCCTACCTGTCCTTGAGGTAAGTGACCTCAGCACAAGAAGCTGTAGTAATTGGTCATTTTGGACCATTTCTAGCTCTTTTGAAGTTCCCTCGTTAAAATCTGCCTCTGGCATTTTTTTGAAGCCATATTGCTCAGACACAGCTCCACGTGGTCCTGTTGAGTCTTCCTGGCTACAGAGAACTGAAAAAAGTGACTGCTTTCCTGATTAAGTATCCTGCTGTTTTTTATATTTGTTTTACCTTCTACTGCTTACCTAGAGCAAGCTTTAACTGTTGTCATAGTTATTTACTGCATTTTTTATTATCTGCACTTAAAAGTACATTTTAGTCGAAATTAGTCTAATTCAAGTCGAAAAGTGTTTGTTTGCTGTTTAATTTAATTGTTTGGCTGCCCACTAAAGTGTGCTAGCCTGAACTCCTGACTTATTGCCTTTTCTGCATTTAGCGCGGAGTTGCCACTAGAGCACCATCGGGCAGCGCCAGTTAAACAAGGTTAAACTATTTCTCCGCAAAGTCTGCTCTTCATTTTTTCCCTTAGAACTGCTCTACTTGTAATCTAAACAGTCTATTCTCCATCTGTAAAGCTCAGAACTTGTTCCTAAAGCATTTTTTAGTCAGGTAAAGCACTTCTATATTATAAAAAGTACTTCACTAGCTTAAAACCCCCTTGAGTACCCACTTCCCTATAGGTCCTTTCTGACTCAGTTACACAGCAAACTTTTTCATTTCTTCTAGCATGTCAAAGGGTCAGTTGCTATCGTCCTCTCCTGCTTAGCTGGTGAATCTGGGAATATTGAGGCAATGTTACAATTGCCTCATGTACACAGACAACCCTCTCCTCCTCCCACAAAACACAAATACATGCGAGAGATGCAACTATATAGCCAAACTGGAGGCTGAGCTCTCTCAATTCAGGACTGGCAAAACCAGACAGGAGGAGAAGGTAACCACACACACCATAAACCCAGTCTCACATAGAACTATCACAACTACAAATCAAAATCATAAACTCACAAAGACATACTCGGAGGCACTGATCAAAAATCTACCAAAACAGCAGAGGCCTCCAAAGCAGACACCCAAACAACTGCCACCTCATGACATAACACAAGCAACACATAGATCACAAAGTCAGTGTGCAAATCAGTCACAGCCCTTAAGGCCAAACACAATGCCAGACACACTTGTCATAGGTGACTCCATAGTCAGACACACTGATGTCCCACTCACCAGACTGAACAAGGAGAGGGTCACAGTAAGCTGCCTGTCGGGCGCTAAAATCCGCCACATAACACAAGCACTCAGGTCACTCCACAGCAAGTACAAGTATGACTCAGTCATTGTCCATGCTGGTGTGAATGACCTGAGACGTACCTCCCTGGACTACATGAAAAGAGACATAAAGGAGCTCTCAGATTATGTAGCCCAGGCTGGTATGACCCTGACCCTGAGCAGTATCCTACCTTCACCCAGAATGATGCCACAATACAGAGACAAAATGATCAGTTTTAATAATTGGCTTAATTTCTGGTGTCATTCTAAGGGGATCCAAAGTCTGTCTGCCTGGAATGACATGCTTGACAAGCCACGTTGCTTCGCAAGGGACGGCTTCCACCTGTCACCCCTGGGTTTCCGGATATTGGCAAAGGCTCTTACCACCCCCATAGTGCCTTTTTTAGACAAGGATCAAATTCTAAACCCACCGCCCTGGAAAACAATAATGGAAAAAAACTAAGGGTAATGCTGCTCAATGCCAGAAGTCTAAATCTCAAGATGCACACCCTCGAAGCCCTCCTCAGTATGGAGAACATCGATGTCTGTGCTGTGACTGAAACCTGGTTCAAGGCTCCTGAGAGCACCCCGGCACTATCAGGTTTTACCTCATATCATGCGTTCCGGCCCCAAAACCTGGACCACACCACAAAAGGAGGGGGTGTATCCATATTCATCAAGGATACCCACACCTCCAGGCTGGTGGCAACTCACAAAGCATCAGAGATCATTCAGGTGCAATTAACCATAGGCAAAACTGCTCTACAGTTTGTAGAATGTTAAAGGCCACCCTCTCAAACTCAGGAACCCCACACAGCCTTCCTGAAGACACTGGAGAGTATAAATGTCTCTCCAAACACCATCATATTGGGTGACTTCAACTACCCAAACATACACTGGGAACATTACTCAAGCCCCAATACCCTAGCCCAAAGGTTCCTGGAGTTCATAAACTCAAATGCTATGGAACAACTTGTCACCATTCCCACAAGAGGTGAAAATATACTAGACCTGATCATCACAAACATGGGGACAAAATGCTTCACACTGGAAGTATATCCCTCATTTGTGAGATCAGACCATAAACTAATCTCACTGGAGATCCACATCCTGCCCCCACCCCCAACAAAAAAAAAACACAGTGAAGAACTTCTCAAAAGCCAACTTCACACTTCTTAAGACTGGTGTGGTATCCTTCAAGGCCCCTGAGCCATTGGAAACCACAACCCATGCTGCTGAATCCCTTACAAATGCTTTCTACGAGCACCTCCAGGATTGCATGGATCAAGCAATCCCAAATGAAATCAAGACCCTTTCCACCAAAGGCAAGCGCCCGATCTGGTGGACCCCAGCCATAAACAAACTTTACAACAAGAGGAGAAAGCTACTACAAGATAGAGCAAAATCCCTAAAAGGGAAGACATCTCTGATCAATACTAGTAAAACTCTACGATCACTCATAAAATCATCCAAGGCCAACTTTGAGAGAAAAATCGCCAAGGACTCAAAAGACAATCATAAGGCCTTCTTTAGCTATGTTAGAAATCTGGGTGGAAACTCCCAGATAAGCTCAGAATTAGTCCAAAATGATACAAAAATCACTGAACCCACAGACATTGCAAACATACTGGCAGACAGGTTCAGTGAAAATTTCTCCCCTCCCTCCCCCCCAAAAGGAGAAATATCTATCCCAGCAGAGTGTAGCCTCCCAATCATCTCAAATGCCCAGGTGAGAGCTGCTCTCTCTAAAGCTAAAAACACAGCATCAATGGGACCGGATGGTGTCCCCAGCTGTGTGCTACACGAACTCAATGAGCAACTAAACCCACACATAAGGCTGCTGTTTAATCTTAGCCTTACCACAGGATACATACCCAAAGAGTGGTGTACGGCAACTGTGGTCCCACTCCACAAAGGCGATGCTTCTACGGACCCTGGTAATTACTGCCCCATAAGCTTAACAAGCCTGGTCTGCAAAGCTATGGAGAGGATCATAATGGAACTCAAAAATAAAGACATAGGGGACCTACAGACATTGGATCCTACCCAATTTGGCTTTGTCAAGGGCAGATCATGCCTCTTGAACTTGGTCGACTTTTGAAACAGTCACCAAGGCCATTGATGAGGGTAAGGCAGTTCACACAGCCTACCTTGACCTTGCAAAGCTTTCAACACAATACCCCACTGGTATCATAGAAAAGCTCACCAGCTTAAATGTAAACCCATATGTCACAAGATGGGTTGCAAACTGGCTCAAGGACAGAACCCACAGGGTTAGAGTTGCTGGTGCCATGTCAGACTCCAAGCCGGTCACAAGTGGTGTCCCACAGGGCTCAGTCCTGGGCCCCCTCTTGTTCGGCATCTACGTTGCAGGAAAACATAGGAGGATTGTGGCTGACAAAGTTTGCAGATGACTGCAAACTGGGCGCCATAGTTGAAAATCCATCAGACACAGATATCCTTCAGAGAGGTCTCATAGAAATGGATAACTGGTGCCAGTGCCATGGCCTTAAGCTAAACGCCAAAAATGTATAGTCATACCCTTTGGTAAAACAAGGTAACCC
>NW_025059787.1:0-5440 GCF_019279795.1 Protopterus annectens
AAGGCATGGATCGTTATCCCAAATAAAACCAAGACTCACTCCTCCAAAAACAGGAGACCGGTCTGGTGGACGCCATAAATAAGCTATACAACAGAAGGAGCTACTACATGACAGAGCAAAATCCCAAAGGGAAGGCATCTCTGATCAGTATTAGCAAGAAACTTGATCCCTCATAAAATCATCAAAGGCCAGTTTGAAAGAAAAATTGCCCTAGACACTAAAGATAATCACAAGGCCTTCTTTAGTTATGTCAGAACATACGTTGGAAACTCCCAGATATGCTCTGAATTGTTGCATAGCAGCTACAAATATACGAACCTACAGACATAGCCAACATCAGCAGACAAGATTCAAGCGCCATTTCTCCCCCCCTTCCCCCAAAAGAACAGGTACCTATCCCAACTAGATATAACCTCCCACATCACAGATTAGGTGAAAGCTGCCTCTTTCAAAAGCAAAAGCACAGCATCTATGGGACCGGTGTCCCCAGGCTGTAATACACACAGCTCCAAGAAGTGGAACCCTCACATTAAGTCACTGTTCCAGAGCTTGGCTACTACAGGATATGTACCCAAAGAATGGCGTGCGGCTTCACGGTGCATACACAAAGGTGGGTGCCACAATGGACTGGAAACTATAAGCCCCATAAGCCTGGCCAGCCTGGTCTGGCAAAGCTATGGAGCGTATTATCATGGAACTCATAAACAAAAGACATTGGGAGCCTCCAGACACTGGACCCTACCCAATTTGGCTTTGTTAAAGAATTAGGTATCTTGCCTCTTAAACCTAGTTGATTTCTTTGGGGAAGAGCGTTACAAAAGCCATAGATGAGGGCAAGGTAGTTGCACAGCGCTACCTGGACAGCCTGCCAAAGAAGCCTTGACACAATACCCCACTTTCGGGCATCATAAATAAACACTACCAGCTTAAATATCAACCCCTATATCTATCACAGAGATGGGGTTGCAAACTGGCTCCAGAGATTAGAACCTTGAACCCTTAGTCCAACGCAGGAATGTCACAGGTGCCATGTCCGGAGATCAAACCAGTTACAGAGAGGCGTCCCACCCAGGGGCTCCAGTTCTAGGACCTCTCTTGTTGGGTAGCGCGCCAGCCTTGTATAGCTTCTCTCTGAGTTCCCGAGAGGAGGCTAACGGGGGATTATGGCTGACAAAGTTCGTCACAGATGACTTCCCACAAACTAGGGCCATAGTCCAGATACCAGCTGACACAAGCATCCTCCTAAAAGGGTCTCCACAGAGGCGGATGCCCTTAGTGCCGGGGGAAAGAACTGCGGCCTCCGCAGAAGCTAGAGAAATGCTAAAAAGTGCATAAGTCATCCCACTTTGGGAAAAACAAAGGTGCCCACAAATTTACCACATAGGTGGTAATCCATTAAAATACGAGGAAAGAAGTAATGGTAGAGATTTGAAAGGGGACCAGCATTAGATATAGTAATCTATACTCGCTTAATGTAATCCGCGATTGACCAAAGTGGAAGTTTAGAAAGACCATTCTCATATAGCCCACCTTATCACAAAGGGTTAGCATCTAGATCAAGAGAGGTCATTGTGCCCCTCTACTTTCGTCACTCATCCAGGCCCATAGTGAATACAATGTACCCCTTTTTGGGATGTATTACCTTACCCGACACCTGCATCCAACTGGAGACCAAGGGAGGTACCTCACCAAGAGGATCATGGGCTACAAACAGATGATCCTATGCAGCTCAGGCAAGAAACTCCAGCTCTACTCAGTTGCTTACACGCCTACTCAGAGGCGATCTATGCCTGACACATACAAAGCCATGTCAGAATGGGTAATGGACATGCTCCACCTCAAAATCCAAGTCCCTTAGAGCTACTGCGCTCAAGGGACCTAAACCTCAACACAAAATAAATAGGACATGCTGGAGAGGACTAGATTCATTTCCCAGAGGCTCCCTCACTCTGGAATAGAATCCCAATTCATGTTAGACATAGCCCTAAGCTGACCCTCTTTAGCCCGAAATCTGGGCCCATGCGTGGATGGGAAATGTAAATTCACCCCTGCAGGATCTCTTCTGTGTCCCTGCTAGACAGAAGGCACAGTAAACTAATCTTAAAAGGTACCTTCTGTGACCTACTTTACAGAGGCACAGTAGGCTGAGAAATCTAATAGGGAGGCAGAAGCCAAATACACTCTGGCTAGCTTACAAATGCCCCTAGGGCAGATAGCCTAGTATCTACCCTATGAACCTATGAACTTATACAGTAGGCAGTTCCACTTTACAAGTGGTTTGTCTTGTCTAATGATATTGTAGCCAGTAGGGAGAACTTCTGAGTTAGCTATGTTTTATTTAGCCAGGTTTCTGTTAAAGCAACTGTCTGAGTAGCGTGCTATTGTGCCCTGGAGTTCAGGTATTTTATTTTTGATACTTCTAATATTAATATTTAGCATTAAAAGATGGTTGGTTTTGCTGCTGTTTTTGATTTGCACAGGGATGAAGATAGTGGGGGTATTATGTTCTGACAATTGTGTTGGAGCAGTTTGTGTTGGACAGGATGGATTTGGGCCTCGGTTGGGGTGGATGTCCCCAGTTATGGTGAGCCTGGTGTTAAAATTGTGATACAAATGGAGTTTGATGATGAGTGTGAGAAAGTATTGTGTTTTTGGAGTAGGAATGAGAGCATATGTGTTTAATCCTGAATTGGTCTGTTATGTAGTTCTTGAACAATTGTGGGCAGATGTTATTATAATGTGCAGTGTCTGTATATGAGAGTGCATAATATAGTGTTGTGCTAAGTTTAGGGATATTGCTAGAGTGATAACTTTTGGAGTTATAAAGAATTATGAGAAGTCAGACTAGACTTAGTTGTGTGATAGTCATGGTTATAAAGCTTAAGTTGGTTCTAGGTGGAGATGTGGATAGGAATTATAGGGTTGCACTATATGTGGATGGGTAAGTAGTGTGGGGTGATGTAATAATGTCTAGCGGGAATGGGAGTGATTGCGAGTATTCTGTGGTGGAGCAAGTGGGTGTGGTGTAATGTGATCAGACTTGAGGAGCTGTGACTGGTGGAGGTGATGTGACATTGAGCAGTGGGTGTGGTTGCGATTACTATAAATATAGAGGTAGTGGGGGTGGGAGGGAATTGGGGGTAGGGCAGGGGAGCGGAGAGAGCCCAAGCGTTAGCGAGGGCAAACAGAGCGGGGCATTACAAATCTGAACACTTTAAAAAAAATTCCTGAGGTCTAATGGCTTACCACCAAGCAGAATTCAATTGCTGAAGAGCACTTGTGTCCTGGTGGGAGACTAGTAATTTAAAGATGGCTCCATGCTCAGCAGGATTCTAATATAGACGTAGTATTGGGGGAGGGGGATAGAAAGTGGAATAGAAAAAAACTAGCGAAACCAGAGAGGCAATCAGTGGAAGTCAGAATTCAATTGCTGATGAGCACTTGTGTCCTGGTGGGAGAGTAGTAATTTAAAGATGGCTCCATGCTCAGCAGGATTCTAATATAGACTTAGTATTGGGGGAGGGGGATAGCACAAGGGGTGTAAACCAGTTGGAATGCAAAGAAACCAGTGAAACCAGAGAAGCAATCAGTGGAAATCAGAATTCAATTGCTGAAGAGCACTTGTGTCCTAGTGGGAGACTAGTAATTTAAAGATGGCTCCATGCTCAGCAGAATTCTAATATAGGTTCATAGGTTCATAAGTAGGTACTAGGCTATCGGCCCAAGGGCCCATATAAGTCTAGCCAACAAGGTTCCTTGGCTTACACCACCCAAGAACGTTATTTTCCTGTGCCACCGTCGAGCAGAGACACAGAAGTGATCCCTGGGGTGTATTTACTATTTCCCATCCACTCATCAAGATTTTTCTTGAAGAGTGCTAATGAAGAACTTTGCTTGACATAGATGGGTAGCCTCTTCCAGAGTATGGGAAGTCTCTGGGACAGGAATCTATCCCTCCAGCATGTCCTGTTTATTGTGATGACAAGATTTAGGTCCCTAGAGCATGTAGCTCGGAGAGATTGGGATTTCTTTAGGTGTAGCATGTCCAACAGCTCTGGGTTTGACATAGCTTTATACGTTAGGCAGAGATCACATCGGAGTAGGCAATATGCTACGGAGTAAAGTTGGGATTTTTTTTGAGGTGGTCAGTGTAGGGCATTTGTTTGAGGCCAGTAATCCTCTTTGTGAGGTACTTCTATGGCCTTTCCAGCTGCTGCTGCAGATGTCTTGTGAGGTACATACCAAAAGGGGCGTTGTACTCTATAATGGGTCTAATGAGTGTCGAGTAGAGGGGAATAATGGCCTCTTTTTCCTGGATGAGAACCCTTTTGTGATGAGGTGTGCCACACACAAGGATTTCCTGACTACTGTGGTGATGTGATTATCAAAGGAGAGACTACTGTCCACCTGGGTCCCAAGGTCTCTTATCACACATTCAGCGTTAAGTAGACTGCCGCCTATGTGGTAGTTCATGGATACAGAGTTTTTACCAAAGGGGATGACACTGCACTTTTTGGCATTGAGCTTGAGGCCATGGCTCTGACACCAGGCATCTGTCTCAGTGAGGCCCTTCTGTAGTATGTCCACATCATTTGGGGACTTGACTATGGCTCCTAGTTTGCAGTCATCTGCGAACTTTGTTAGCCAGAGGCCTTCTGTGTTAACCTGTACTTCAGAGAAGTAGATACCAAACAGGAGAGGTCCCAGGACGGAACCCTGTGGTACTCCACTTGTCACTGCTTTGAGGTCAGATTTGGAGTCTGCAACTTTTACAATGTGGGCTCTGCCAGTGAGCCAGTTGGCAACCCATCTTGTGATGTAGGGATTTGTACCTAGTTTAGTGAGTTTAGCTATAATTCCAGAATGGGGGATGGTGTCAAAAGTCTTGGCGAGGTCAAGATAGGCTGTGTGAACCACCTTACCCTCATCTACAGCTTTGGTGACTGCCTCAGAGAAGTCGATCAGGTTCAGGAGGCATGATCTGCCTTTCACAAACCCGAACTGGGTGGGATCTAGAGTTTGGAGGTTACCAATGTCTTTGTTTATGAGTTCCATGATGATACGTTCCATGGCCTTGCAGACCAGGCTCGTCAGGCTAATAGCTCGATAGTTCCCGGGATCAGTGGTGGCTCCCCCTTTGTGGAGTGGGATAACTATTGCTGTGCACCATTCAGTGGGAACAAAGCCCAGTGCGATGCTATTATTGAACATGGTGCTTAAGTGGGGAGCCAGTTCATTCTGAAGTTCATGTAAAACGCAGCCTGGGATGTTGTCCTGTCCCATGGATGCTGTGTTTTGACTTTAGAGTGCAGCTTTTACCTGTAGTTGTGATTACAGGGACTCTGCATTCTTCCTGTATAGATATGGGCCTTTAGGGGTGAAAAGTTAGCACTTTAGGGTGAGGGGGTAAAGTTAGCACTGAACCTATCTGCCAGGGGAA
>NW_025059788.1:0-5238 GCF_019279795.1 Protopterus annectens
TGTGTGTGTGTGTGTGTGTGTGTGTGTGTGTGTGTGTGCGCATTTTCCCCGCCCCTGGGGAGTCAGGTTATGCTTTTAGATGCTTCACACCAGATATATTCCTTTTTTGTTTTGATGTCTTTGCCTTTGCGGTGTACCACCTGAAAATGCCTGTGGGGAGGGGTGTTGGGTTAATTTGTTAGCTCCCGTTTTTTGGGGTTTTGGGTTTTTGGTGGGGTTTGGGGTTTTGGTTTGGGTTTTTAAGTTTGGGGTTGGTTGTGTGTGTGTGTGTGTGTGTGTGTGTGTGTGTGTGTGTATGTGTGTGTGTGTGAGTGTGTGTGCGTGTGTGTGTGTGTGTGTGTGTGTGTGTGTGTGTGTGTGTGTGTGTGTGTGTGTGTGTGCCCCCCACCTGGGGACTCAGGTTATGCTTTTAGATGCTTCACCTCAGATATATCCTGCGTCTTTGCCTTTGCAGATGTCCCCCACCTAGAAGAATGCCTGTGGGACTGCTGTGTTTAGTAATCTCGGTAGCTCATTCTGTAAATGCATCATGCTGTAGTGTGATAGGGTAGTTAGGTGTAGTTGTTCCCAACCTGTGTGTGTGTGTGTGTGTGTGTGTGTGTGTGTGTGTGTGTTTTTCAGCTGCCGCCTGGGGACTCAGGTTATGCTTTTACTCACCCAGATATATCCTGCTGCGTCTTTGCCTTTGCGGATGTCACACCTAGAAGAATGCCTGTGGGACTGCTGTGTTTAGTAATCTCAGTGCGCGTTCTGTAAATCGTCATGATGTAGTGTGATAGGGTAGTTAGGTGTATGTTACTCCCAGTTCTGCCAAGTGTGTGTGTGGGGCTTCCAGCTGCATGACAACAGTACATTGCTTTACAGTATTCACTCACCATAACATCTGCGCGTCTTTGCCTTTGATCCCTGTCTACACTAGGTATGCCTGTGTGATTTCCGTGATCTATAATCAGGTTGCATATTCTGTCATTAATGCTGTTGTGGTACAGGGGTTTACGTTGTGTTCTGCTACAACCCTGCCCGTGTGTGTGTGTGTCTGTGTGTGTAGTTTTTCTGTATCTATATATATATATATATATATATATATATATATATATATATATATATATATATATATATATAATTTTAAATAACTCTGCTCTTGCATGGACAGCTGACTGTTTCATGTATCATATTTGCATAGCTTTCACATACCAATGGGGTATGTTGCAAATCATTGTGTGCGTTTGTTGGGTGTTACATGCCCTTACAGGCTTTTTTCTGTATAGCTTGGCAGACATTTATCCTTGCTGTACTCTCACTCTACTCATTACCGGAGCCTTCATGTATTATGGCCTAGTTTTGCTGTGTGTATGTCTATTTGTGCTGTGTGCATGGCTGTGGGTATGTCCCACTATCATCATTTGTAAAGGTGACAGCCCTATAGGTACTTCATGTAGACTGCTGTGTCATTTGACATGTCAGCACATACCTGCGGACAGTACTGAATGTCCTACTGCAGCTTTTCATACCTTCTGAGTTATCTTGCAGTCGATAATGCTGTTTCCTCACACATGTATCTGTTTCTGATCATACCACTCCACCTCCTAGAGCAAACATCTGGACAAAGCCTTAACTGATAGTGGGACACATAGGGGCAGAATTAAAATATGCTCTTACAAACGTAGATAGTTGACACAATAATAGGTTTTGCATTAGTATGACTTTTCTGATGGATTTGATGTCTTAAACTCACATGTTTGTCATTATTTAATGACTTCAGTTCTCAGGAATTTGCCAGAATGGTACTGATTTTAAGAGGAACACACCAAACATATGAGGCAAAACTCTGCCCTTCTCGTAAATCTGTGCAGTTGGGGGTATGTGTCTGATACAAGATATCAATTTTCTGACACCAATACACTGTATGGGGGATCACAGGCCAGATGCCATTACATTTATATTGCAGGACACACCCACCCAGAGCGTATTCCTCACAAAGGCCAACAGCTGCTTATCCACACTAATTATTCTATCATGTACCTTATGTGCGCGGTATTTGCTTTCTGTCAGTGGCAGAGCTCACGTTCAGTATGGGGGGCTGGACATTGTCGGTGACACTGCATGACACCCTGAGGGACACATTTCTTTTGAGTCTATTAACCTTCCACATTGACTTTCACAGGGCATACGTTGTCATTCACATTTGTCGGAGTACATGCTATGACTTGTACATGTTTTTTCATTTGTCCTGACGTCTTTCTTCTCACCTGTCCACCAGTATCACTAGTTCTGTACATGTATTTTGGACAGGTTACCTTCATACCTCTCACCTGTACACATTATGGGTAAACGCCCTGACGTTTGACCTTTGCTCTTGTTACATTTGTCATAATAATGTGCCTTTCTGGTAAATTACTGGCAAGGCATTACAAACTGTGCAGTTAGATAATAGTGACTGACATTTCTATGTCGTGATTAGTAACATTCATAACATTCATATTCCTGGCTACGCCAGTATTCTATCAACATTCTGACTTTGTCTGGGGTATATCTAATATAGTCCCTATTTGTATTTCATGTACTATGCCTTAGTGCAGCTGTCTTATTCTGACAGTTTGACAGGTATGGTTACCATCTTGGTCGTACGCATGTCCATCCATGATAATCGCCTACATGACACTGAAATAGGGCCCTGCATATTCCCACAATGGTTTACGCAATATCCAGTGGATGGTTTGCCCCATTATTGAGAATATAGGCGTGTGCTATACCCACATCACTCCCACGGGGCGGACCTACTAAATCTGTGCCAAACAACACCTAGGCCCATTTCTGCATACCCATGATTCCCATACCTGACACCCCTCCACAGTACCCATTACACATGTTTAATGTGAGCGGTACTTAAGTGTGGAGACACTTATAAGCACTTCCCACTCTCCGGATATCAGTTCGTACATCATACATTCTATCGACACATGTGTTATTACCCTTGCACCTGCTACTGTTGCATGTACAGCTATATCGTATTTGCTGAGGTCACTTCTTTTGCGTCAATGACAGTTGACACTACGTATGGATCAATTTTTGGGGTCCTGCAATGGACACCTATATTCATGTTTAAAGTGTAGAACTTGCCGGGCTGTCATTTTCTGGCCAATGGTTTTGAAAGCAGCGGTGTATTCACCTTTCGTGCATGTCTGTTTGTCTACCCATAATAGCTATGCCGTGGCCTATTTAAGTAATATGTCATATCTACGGGACATATGTTTGTTGTGTATACATATATACATGTACAGTCCTCATTTCATAATTTGCTTTGGTTTACGTCTGTGGATTATGTGTCTACACATATATCTATATCCATACCATACCTTTCCACTGTACAGATTGTCGCAGAATGTACAGCTGGTTGCCTCTTTATCTTCGGTGTGTTTTTCATAACCTTGTGTCTATCTGGCAATTTAGTGGCATTTCATTAAAGACTTACATTGGGAAATACTGGCAAGCAGTTCAGGTTACGACTGCATACCCTTCAGAGAATCCATGCTACTGACACACCCGTTATTCTATCCACTTTCTATGTTTGTTCTGGCACATATCTGGGGATTGTCCCTATTTGTACCAGTAGTTTGCATGGCTTTGTCCGGTTTCAAACTTTACAGGGTTAACAGGTTTGAGCCATGTATATATAACGTGGGGGAAACAGCATTCATTTACTATGCTGTGAGCGGATCACACACACAGGCGCACTTGCATATACATGTTGTGGGTTACATCTTTTTAATAGATATGTGTGCTTGCGCAGCCTTTCATACTTCTGACCGTAACACTTACTTATCTGTAGTCCGGTTTACGGACTGGTGTGAAACACATGGTTCACCTTTACGTATTTAACTGTGTGTACAGCACGAACGCATTCATTACACTTTACAGGGATATCTGCAGTGGTCGTAGGTCAACTGGGACTGCATTCACGTTGGACAGATGCCAGAAACAGTATTCTGTTGTTGTTCTGCCTCATTGATATGCATACCCATAGTACTTAGCTACATCAACATACACCTCACCGCTTCACTTACAACACAGACATCCATTCCCCTGCTGTGAGAAACGCGTACTACATATTACACATTCCCTATTGCCTACTGCTGTGGACCCCAGCTGCATTGTTAATCACTCCGAGGATATGCAGAACACCAGGGCATATAGTCGTATCACATACACGTTTCTGATTGTCAGGGTGTTCATGTAGTGATTTGGGTATAGGCTTGTCCGCCTGGTGAACGGAACTTCCCTAGCTGAGTTCAAATGTCAGATGAAGCATGTGGACAGGGAGCTTCTCCCTATTATGAACATTTTACCTGTATTTATAGACACATGTGTTTGTGCACCTATCAGGAGCTTATTCTGTTGGCTGTACATATTATGGGTGGGGTTGTTACGGTCCATACTCCACGGTGGGGGGGGGTTCCCATTCACATTTGACTATTACCTGTATTCATTCATACGGGGATTATTTTCTTGGACATGTTGTGACTACAGGTATGCAGTTGTACATTACACAAATGTCATGGGTTGTTACTGTACATATGTATGGACCATACCTCTCAACCTCTTTGAGCAACAAATCTGCGCAAACCCTACATGATGGGGAGAGTGAGAGGGATACATTTTAACTAGTTTCCTTATAAGCTTATAACGTTGATAGAATACTAGGTTTTGCATTATCATGACTCTTTGCGGATGTGGAGTGTTATACTTAATCCTCATTATTTCGTGACGTCAATCCACACCTATTTATTGGACAGACACAGATTATCGGAGGCACACAACAATATGAGCCAACACTCTGGTCATTCTGCGAATATCTGGACAGTTGAGTGATATGGCATGAACCTCTGTAATACGCTGTTGTGTTCTGGCACAGCAGTAGCTTGGCATTAGGGACAGATGTCGGGACGTGCTGGCAGACAGTTGAGTTTCAGACTTCATACTCCAGACATTAATGCCATTGTGCAAACTGTCATTCTATGATATATCTATGTTTATCCATCCACATGGATATATTCCTGCTTGCACCTGTTATTTATTCTAGGGATCTCACCTCTGAGCTCTCCATACTCCTGCTCCTCTCTACCCTCCAGCTTAACCAGACTTAGCTGACACTCACTTGACTCCAAGTATGTCATTGTTGTAAATTTCTGTATTACCACTACAAAACTCTGGTTGATGCATCCTTTGCAGTTTTCTGAC
>NW_025059789.1:0-5731 GCF_019279795.1 Protopterus annectens
ATTTAGAAAAATTTGGGCATTGGCCCTTTAGCCCCTTAAAGGATCCATTGTGAATCCGCTTTTTGCCTCAGAGATTAGAGATGCATGGCTAGACCTATGAACACATGTGAACTTATAAATTAAATATTTCTATAGACAGAAAAGGAAAACTAAAAAAAGATGTGGGGAATAGGTGTCTAGATAAGTTCAACAGCATGTAGAATATAGAGAATGTAAAGAAGATGTTCCTTGCACAATTAACAAAGTTTTCAAAACTTGCATTACTTTTAGTTGCCTTTTTCTCAAAGTTAAGTGACTGTGGAAAGATGAAGGGCAGGATTCACGAAGGCTTGCATGGAGGGTAAGAGAGGTGTAACACTCCATGCAAGCCTCGATCCAGGAACGCCTAAACTCCATGTAAGAGACGTAAAGCGTCTCTTACACGGACTGGGCGTGGACATGCTAAATACTTCACTTGCAGCCGAAAGGTATGCAAATGAGGTATATTAGCGATCCACGAAGCAGAAACCAGCCTGTGTAAGAGACGTTTTAGCTGCAGAAATGTACTCAGTTGACAACTGAGTACGTTTCTGCAAATCTAGGAGCCATGTCAGCTCCAAATAAAGGGTGCATATGTGTCAGGCAGCATGCCAATGGCCAAATATGTGGCCATTGGCAAGGTAACCCGATGCAAAAATAATAAAAATATAATTTTTTTTTTCGGCGATCGCCGATGTTTAAACCCAGCGCAGCCCCGCGCAAATGGGCTGCACTGTATAAAACATAAAAATGAAGGTTATAAACCCACAAATGTGGGTTTTATGCAATACATGGAATGACAATGCAGGGACCAGCAGACCAAAAACAACATGGCCACCGTGTAGTGGTTGCTAAGGGGGGAAGCTGAGTGTAAGACATGTAACTAAGCATTAGTAGGCAATCTCATGTAAATGAGGGTTAGGATACTGAATCTCACAGTCACATAGCAAACAAGCACAGTCTGAGTAGTGTAAGAGATACATAAGGGGGATGAATAGAGTAGGAGATAGGTGACATCACAGGGGGGAATGGTAGAAAGAAATGCAGTTCATTGGAGGTCAGTGTAACATGACAGATGACAGACACAGATCAGGGAAAGAGGAGTGCCACAAGATAAATCTGGGAAAGTCAAGAAATGGAAGGTGTACACTGTTACTTACACTAAAGTTTCCTGCTGGGCGTGCATGCGAACGTGTGCGCACCATGAAGAGCGAGTAGGGCAGTGTGCATGCGTGTAAGAAAGACTGAGCATGTGGGAGCGTGTTGGTAGATGTTTAACACTGTTTGCGCTGGTGTGCGCACGTGTAGGGCAGGCTGAGCATGTAGGAGGCTGTTTGCAGACTTGTAACACAGTTTGCACGGGTGTGCGCATGTTTTAACCTGAATAAGTAGATTCTGAACCGTGTAAGCACGTGTGCGCGCATGTAAGCCACTGTGAGCGTGTTTCTGCTGGTATGCACGTTGCTCCCCCCTGAGGAAACAGAAAGGAAAAAGGAAGCAACAGAATTAGTAGGAAGCTAGCAGGGAATACTGCTGAAGCTAGCAGGTGAAAACAATTAGAAGCAGGCAATTACACAGGCAGAATAGTAGCCCAGCCCAGCACTTAAAACTCTGCAAACAGCAGTGCAGGATGTTTCTCTCAAGAGACACTGCAAGACAGGAGTAAGCTAATAGAAGTGAAAACTGAAAAAGCTTCACTCAGAGCAGAAATGTTAGGGGCTGCCATAGCTGTCATAATGAGACATAGGCGACTTGCTGAGGGTGGTGACAATGCAGATGGTGCCAGACAACCCACAGTGAGGAGACGGAGAAGAGTGTACAGGCCCAGGGTCACCTACCACGGGTTACATGAGCTGGAGATAGTAGAGCACTATAGAGTGGACAGAGAGCTCCTGCAGCAAATAGTTGAGCTGTGCAGGCCATGCCTCACACACAGAACCAACAGAGGGGAACCCATCCCAGTGGAAACCAAGGTATGTGTTGGCCTAAGAATACTAGCAACAGGTACCTTCCAGAGACCAACTGGTGATATGATGGGGATATCACAGGCATCAGCCTCCAGGGTACTGCACCAGTTCCTGGATGCCATGTCAGCACATGTCGGTGATCATGTATATTTCCCCAATGCCCGTGAGGTATTGGCCAGCAATATCGTCTCTTCCAGCAAATAGCGGAATACCCTGAGGTAGTGGGTGCAATAGACTGCACGCACATACGCATCAAAGCACCAGCCGGTGAGCGGGGTAGGGCCTACATTAACCGCAAGGGCTTCCCCTCCATCAACTGCCAGGTCGTGTGTGATGCCCAGGGCATAATAATGAATGTGTGTGCTGGCTGCCCTGGGAGTTACCATGATTCCCACATCTGGCATTTGGCGCTGTACCAGACATTTGCCAATGGGGACATCCCACATGGACACCTAGTGGGGGATGCAGGTTATGCACTGGAGCTGTGGCTGATGACACCCATCAGAAACGCACACACACCTGAACAGGAACACCATAATGAGGCACATGCACAAACACGTAATGTAATAGAGCGTGTGTTTGGGCTGCTCAAGTCATGGTTCCGGTGTCTGGACACATCTGGTGGAGCCTTGCAGTACACACCAACTACATGTACCCAAATTGTCATGGTATGTGCTATGCTACATAATATGATCTTGCAAAAACAGCTGCAGCAGGACCAGCATAGGGCTGGGCCAAACAGCCCCCCACCATTGCCAAGGCCATCACAGGCAGAGCGTGACTCGGAGGAGGAACAACCTGAGCCTGCCCCAGTAGGCAGAAGGAGGCGTGCCCAGTATGCCCTGGCCTTGGCAGAAAGGCAACACATAGCCCATACACAGGCTCAGTAGGAACCCTGGGAATGATACCCCCTCTGACTCACTCAAATAATAACATGGATGCCTAAAATGACATGACCTGCTCACAAACATGTACAGGGAGTGTAATATGTGCATCCGACAGAGGCAGCCCTGCAGCACCACCTGAGGCATGAATGCCATGTGTTAAGTAATGTAACACCATGTACTATATGCACACCTGAGCACCCTGACTAACATCCACCCTCACCAAGCATGAAGCCACAAAATGACGATGGGATGATCAAGTGCAATAACTGGCTGAAGTAATGCAGTTAGTCAAAGGGGAGCCAATGTGTTTCAGGCTGGGAAGACATGTGGAGCATGACAAGATGCACCACCTGCTAGGGGTGGCATGCACCTATCAGTCCATGCCTCATGGATACTGGCAAAGGCTGTCAGTACCCACAGCATGCCCTGAATAGGTAAGTCTCAAAACACAAAGCCACCTTCATAGGTACCACAAGGGATAGGAACCTAGATGTAATGCTACCCAATGCCAGAAGTCTAAACAGCAAGATGTGTGCAGTGTAAATGCACACAGTATGGGGAATGTAGATACAAGTCCTGTAATAGAGAACTGGGTCAAGGCTCACATCAGCACCCTAACACTACCAGGTCACACCTCATACTGTGCTGTACACCCCAAAACATGGAACAAGCTACAAAGGAGGGTGACTAGCAATAAATGTCAAGGATAACCACACCCCATGTTGGACCACAACAAGAACAGCATGGATTAGCCATGGTCAAATACCAATGGCAAAAACCCGCCTCCCAGTATATAGCCTGCTGCAGACTACTGTCCTAATACCAGGAACTGCACCTGGCCTATGTTGGAATACATGAATATATCAAGCCCCCCAAACCACATTATAATGCTTGACTGAAGATACCCAGACATACACGGAGCATTATACTAGCACCAACACAGTAGAGAAAAGTTCCTGAATCCATAAACCAAAATGCCCAGGAACAAGTACCACTCCCACAAGGGGGGGCATATTGGATGTGATATTCAGCAACATGTGTACTGGATGGCAAGATGAGAAGTGTATCCTTCACTGGTAAGACAAGACCATAGAGTAATCACACTGGATATACACATCCGACCCGTCACTGGCCAGAATACCACAGTGAAAAACATGTGTAAAGTATAGGTTGCACCCCTCCAAACCGATGTGGAATCCACAAAAGGCCCTGTGCAAGTGCAGAATATGGGCCACCCAGAACATGTTATACAGGCATTCCATGAACACAGCCAGGAATGTTTGGGGTATGCAATCACAAATAACAACAAGACACAATGCCATACCCCAGGCATCTGGCATGCTGGACTCCAGCCATTACCAAACCATGCAAGAGAATGAGGAAGCTACCACATGATAGAGAAACATAAAAGGGGAAATAATCACTGATCAGTAGTATGGCAATAACATATGTCCACACATCAATCCACTAAGTCCAGACAATGTGACACCTGTCCCAAGTACACAGACAACCACAACTTTCCCCCAAAAAATACAAATATATGTGATAGATGCAACCATGTATCCAAACCGAGGCTGAGCTCCCCAACTCAGTACTGTCAAAACTAGTCAGGAGGAGAAGGTAACCACATACACCACAAACCCAGTCCCACAAGACCTACCACAACTGAAAAAAAATAAACACAGAAAAAAATTCCCCAGGCCCTAATTACAAACACACCACACCAACAGAAGCCTCCAAAGCAGATCACAAGAACCACAACCTCCCAAAAATAGCACATGCAAACAAATACACAAAGCTGGTGTGCCAAACAGTCACAGGCCAGAAGGAGAAACAACATGCCTGATACAGTTGTAATAGGTGTCTGTATAGGCAGACACACTGCTGTCCCACTCACCAGACTGAACAAGGAAAGGGTACAGTAAGCTGCCTGTAGGCTGCCACAATATGCCACATAACACAAGATGCAGGTCACCCCAAAGCAAGCAGAAATATGATGCACTCAATGTCCATGCTGGTGTGAATGACCTGAGATGTACCTCCCTGGTCTACATGAAAGAGACAAAGAGCTCTCTGGATGTACCCCAGGCGGTATGACACTGGCCGTGTGCAGCATCCCCCTCCCAAGAATGATGCCACAGTACAAAAACAGAATGATCATGTTTAACAGGTGGCACAGTTACAGCTGTCAGTCCAAGAGGGTCTAATGTCTGTTTTTGAGATGTCCCTGACAAGCCATGCTGCTGTTCCCGGGTGGCTTGCACCTGTTACCCTGTGCTGGATACTGGATAAGGCCTTTGCCACCTCCATAGAGCCAGTAGGCAACCAAAAAACTACCCACCACCCCAGAAAACATAAGTGGTAAGAAACATAAGGGTAATGCTGACCAATGCCAGATGTGTAAACTGAATATGCATGCCCTGAGGCACTTCCCAGTATGGAGAACATCGATGTCTGTGCAGTGACAGAAGCCTGCTGCAAGCCAGTGAACACACCAGCACTACCAGGTTATACCCATATCATGGTTATGGCCCCAACACCTGGACCAAAACATCAAAGGAGGGTATCCATATGCAGCACAGACACCCATAGCCAGGTAACTGACAATGCACAAAGCAGCAGAGACCACCCATTGCACCTAATGTAGTGAAAACTGCGTACAGTCTGTAGCATGCACAGACCACACTCTCACACACAAAAACCCACCCAGACATCCTGAAGACACTGGACAGTATGAATGTCCCACCAAATACCAGACAAGGTACACACAAATTACCACATAGGTGGAAACCATTATGTATGCAAGGAGTAATCAGGGACCTAGGGACACAAGTGACAGTAATCTGTCATGTGAAAACC
>NW_025059790.1:0-5177 GCF_019279795.1 Protopterus annectens
CTGTTTATTTTTGGGGTTTTGGTTTTTGAACAAGGTCTAGGTTGCTTGAGCATGTAGCTTGGAGGGATTGGGATTTTTTTAAGTGGAGCATGTCCAACAGCTCTGGGTTTGACATAGCTTTGTATGTTAGGCAGAGATCGCCTCTGAGTAGGCAATATGCGACGGAGTAAAGCTGGAGTTTTTTCAGACGGTCTGTGTAGGGCATCTGTTTGAGGCTAGTAATCCTCTTTGTGAGGTATTTCTGTGGCCTTTCTAGTTGTTGTAGATGTCTTGTGAGGTACATACCAAAAGAGGTGTTATACTCTATAATTGGTCTAATGAGTGATGAGTAGAGGGAAACAATGACCTCTTTTTTTCTGGATGAGAAACCTTTTGTGATGAGGTGAGCCACATAGAAGGATTTCCTGACCGCTGTGGCAATATGATTATCAAAGGAGAGACTACTGTCCACATGTGTCCCAAGGTCTCTTATCACACATTGGTTAAGTAGACTACCACTTATGTGGTAGTTCATGGGTACAGAGTTTTTACCAAAGGGGTTGACAATACACTTTTTAGCATTGAGCTTCAGGCCATGGCTTTGACACCAGGTATCTGTCTCAGTGAGACCCTTTTGTAGTATGTCCACATCATTAGGAGTTTCGATTATGGCTCCTAATTTGCAATCATCTGCAAACTTTGTTAGCCAAAGACCTTCTGTGTTAGCCTGTACTTCAGAGAAGTAGATACCAAACAGGAGAGGAACCAGGACTGAACCCTGTGGTACTCCACTCACTGGTCTGAAGTCGGATTTGGAGTCTGCTACTTTCACAGTGTGGGTTCTGTCTGTGAGCCAGCTGGCAACCCATCTTGCGACATAGGGATTTATACCTAGTTTAGTGAGCTTATCTATAATTCCAGAGTGGGGGATGGTGTTGAAAGCGAGATCTAGATAAGCTGTGTGAACCACCTTACCCTCATCTATGGCTTTGTTGACTGCTTCAAAGAAGTCATTCAGGTTTAGGAGACATGATCTGCCTTTTACAAACCCGAACTGGGTAGGGTCCAGAGTATGGAGATTACCAATGTCTTTGTTTATGAGTTCCATGATGATACGTTCAATGGCCTTGCAGACCAGGCTTGTCAGGCAAAGGGGGGGTATTTCCCCGGGCCCGGGGCTCCCCTTTGTGGAGTAGGATAACCATCGCTGTGTGCCATTCAGTGGGCACAAAGCCTGAGTTGAAGCTATGATTGAACATGGTACTTGGGTAGGGTGCCAGTTCATTCTGTAGTTTGTAGAATGCAGCCTGGGATATTGTCAGATCCCATGGATGTTTGGGGGCCTTTGGAGAGTGTGTTTTTTACCTGTGCAGCTGTGATTACAGGAACTTTGCATTTTCTGGTATAGAGTTTGGGCCCCTCTAGTGGGTGGGGGGGGAGAAAAGTTAGCACTGAACCTATCTGCCAGGATGTTGGCAATATCAGTTGGTTCTGTATATTTATTGCCATTGTGCTGGAACTCAGAGCAGATCTGAGTGTTCCCGAGATTCTTGACATAGCTATAGAATGCTTTGTGGTTGTCTTTAGTGTCAGTGGCAATTTTGTTTGCATAACTAGCTTTGAAGGATTTTATGAGGGATCTCAGCTTCTTACTGAGGTTGACCAGGGAGTTCCTCCAGTCATGGGATTTTACTCTTTTTTGCAACAGTTTCCTTCTTCTGTTGTACAGTTTGTTTATGGCAGAGGACCACCAGATTGGCTTCCTTTTTTGGAGGATAGCATCTTGGTTCTGTTAGGGATAGCATGATCCATGCACTCATGTAAGTGCTTATAAAGTGCATTTGTGTAGGATTCAGCAGTCGTACCTCTATTGTCCATCTGCATGGGTGTCAACCAAGTTGTTAACCTGTTCCAGTATTTTCCCTTCTATCTCAGTTTTCTGTTTCTTCTGATTTCCTCCATTTGTTGCCATGCACTCCCTCCTCTTATCATTTGCTGAAGTTTGTTCCTACAATGAGTTTGCTTGAACTGCCACACTATCTGCATGCAGATATCTCAAGAAAGGTCATAGATGAAATGGAGCAACAGAAAATTCATCAACAATTTCCTCTATGATCCCTTAAACTGAATAGAACCAACATCACCAAAAATGACAGCAAATGTAAACAATACACTTACATTCGCAATCACAGAATAACTCAACTGCTAATGTAAAAAAAGTTCAATAAACAAGGTAACAAAAAAGGTTATATAAACAAAACAAGTGAAAACTGTTATGAGACTCATAACAGATGCTCTAAATTCACATCTATAACCACAGAGAGAAACAAAACATGCACTTTTCAACAGAAAGTAAACCACAACATTTAAAATACAAATGCACACATACTTCCCCCTACCACATTCAGTAAAACATTATTGAGCTATTCACCATGAAGAGCAAGTACTAGCAAACATATCAGATGTAAGCAACATGCATCTGCAATTACAAAATGAAAGAAAGCACATCACACGCACTCGTGCGCGCGCGCACACACACACACACACACACCAACAAACACATAGAAAAAGAACAATTCTGTAAGTTGCACTTAACCCATAACAGATGTCCAAATTTCTCAGTGCTGCAGCTGCAGTAGCCCTTAGGCTATGTGGACTTTTTGCCACCTAAGAAACGACAACCGGACAGCTTCAAAAAGCTATGCCTCCATCCATTCCTTCACTCTGATGATTGGCTAATCCCACAGAGGAAATTTAGCAGTCAGAGTGAAGGTTTCTTCAGGACTTTCTTGCCCATGCAAGGACAGAAGAGCCAAACACTCCTGAAATATCTAACTAATAATAACAGTAAAACATATAAGGTAGACACACACACAACCCTACGTTATATCCCAATTACAACTATATGCAAGAGTAGGGGGATGGAAGGTGGGTGCAGCTATGACAACAGTGATTAATTTGACCATCTACTGTTATAGCTAAGTGCAACTTACATAACTGTACTATGTTCTTTACTCCAATTTCTGCAGTAACCCTTTGGCTATATGGGTTGAATACGAAAGTCAATCTGGGAGAAGGAACGATATGGATCCAGAAGCTCCTGGAGGATGATCCTAGCAAACTCTGACCAAGACCTAGAAAATGAATCCAGTCTGTAAATGCTTTGTAAATGTATGAACAGAGGACCAGGTAGCTGCCTCTAGAATGCTTCTAGAGTTCACCCCTAGCCAGCATGCCATTGAAGAAAAGGCTGTAGTGGAATGTCCCTTGATACTGCCTAGAAAGATTGCCATGGTGGAATAAAAAAAAAAAAAAAAAAAAAAAAACAGTAACTGAGGACAACCACTTAGAAACTGTTTAGACACAAGGTATCCATTTTTTTGCCCCTTGATACGAAATAAATAGCTGACCAACTTTTCTAAAAGGCTTACTTTTGTCAAGATAGAATGTGAGCTGCCTATGCAAAATCTGTTCATCTTGGTTTTTAGGTTCTGGGTAGAGAACTGATTGATGACTTAATTCAAAGTAAACTCTGAAACTACTGTGGGCATGAATGAGGGATTTGTTCATAAAAGATCCTATCCCTATAGAAAAGCAGACAGGGCTCATCCACCTTGAGAGCTTTTAAATCAGATACTCTTTCTGCAGATGTCAGAACAGTGACAAGTACAGTTTTCCAAGTCAAGCCTTAAATCAGCTTTACGGACAGGTACAAAAGATAACTTGGTCCATCTATTGGTCCATTTATTGGTCCATTTATTGGTCCATTTATCATGCATGTAGTGGAGATCCCAAGGAGGAGCAACCTGTTTACAAGAGGTCTCCGGTCTAAAACTGCTTTTGGCAACTGTTTCACAACAAACATAGAAGACAGAGGAGGATACATGGGCAGACATAATGAAATGGCTACAAGAAGAACCTTAATAGAAGAATAAATGAGGCCAGAGGACAGTAACTCACTCAGGCTGAATTAGTCCATCCCTCCTTCCACCATCAGCATACTTTGAATATGTTCAGAAAAGGAAAAAATCTATTTAGTAGACAAAGATCAAACATATTTTTGCCTAGACTGTATTATCTAGTCATCTCTGTCCCAAACAGCGAAATCTGTATGTTTAATGTTATCTCTATAAACTGCAGCTTGTGAATACTTTATCTGTTGACAGTGTTCTTTTTCATTTTGTTACAGCTGTCCAGATATTTACATTGTGTATGTATAGGTTCACACTGTACGAGCTGAATAATTTTACTTAGTTAATATGTCATTCTTCTGTATTAGGCTTTGTACTAACTTTATTTAACTGTAACCATATTATTTCAATGTGGAGCTTTTCTCCCGAGGCCTCTGCTGAAAGTGGGTTATTATCCCAGTCAAACGTTCCTATTAAACAAATGTCGAATAAAATAAAAATAAGTAAATAAATAAAAAAGAAATATTTGAGCACCAGTGGTGAACAGTCCCCAAAAGACCCCAGGTTACTGCTTATGCACCAACTAGAAAAACACACCCACTTACCAACACAGAATTTTCTAATAGCAGCCTTTCCTGCCCCCTTTAGTACCTGCTTCATATCCTTGTAAAATAAGTGCCTAAAACGTATTAAAACTAAATCATCCAGGCAGTCAGTTGAAGCTGATTATCAATGGGTTGTATCAAACTTCTTCTGTATTGTATGTGTAGATTCAGTCACTAATTGTCCTCAGCCAGTCCAATGATAAGTGAGAACCTATGCAGCCTGGGTCAAAAGGAGGTCACCACAATTAGGTTTGGGGTATCCTTCTGAATCTTCAGAGTTACCCTAAATATCACTGAAAAGAATGGAAATGCATACAAGAGCATTCCCTTCTGAATGAAAATGCATCTATCTTCCAAGCTTACTTGCAAGCAGCCTTGGAACAAAACTTGTTTAGTTTTCTGTTTTGAAAGTCATCAAACAGCTCTATTTGAGACGTTCCCTACAACTGAATTAATTTCTGGCAGACGCCCTTATTCAATTTCCATTCATGAGGATCTGTCCTTGTCCTGCTCAACTTGTCTGACACTATGTTTTCCTCTAACTGAATGGAAATTACTTGCAGGATTAAGGAATGCAGAAGAGCTAAATCCCAAGCGAACATTGGCATCCTATATAGGAGGGAAGACCTTATACTTCCCTGCTTGTTTATGTGGTACATGACTGCGGTGTTGTCACTAATCA